>NC_081572.1:31650480-31747584 GCF_022355385.1 Mustela nigripes | reverse complement strand
GGGGGGGGGCTGGTTGGTGCCCCCTGCTGAGAGCTGTCTGTCCCCAGAATGCTGGAGGAAGAGGTCAGACTACAGGATCCAGGGGGGCTGAGGAATCTGACAGAGTATGTCTGGTTTCTTTTAGAGGAAGTCTATGGAGGAATAGGCAAGAGAGAACCAGGGTGTGGCCTGAGGGCAGTGCAGAGCAGGATCGGGTAAGGGGCTTCTTTTTTTTTTTTTTTTTTTTAAAGATTTTATTTATTTTGACAGACAGAAATCACAGGGAGGCAGAGAGGCAGAGAGAGAGGAAAGGAAGCAGGCTCCCTGCTGAGCAGAGAGCCCAATGCAGGGCTCGATCCCAGGATCATGACCTGAGCCGAAGGCAGAGGCTTTAATCCACTGAGCCACCCAGGTGCCCCGGGTAAAGGGCTTCTTAAAAGGGGGAACATCCTTCAGGTTTGTAGGTATGAAGCAGACAGAAGGGGAGAAAGAAAGAACTGGTGGAGTCTCCTGGAGCAGGAGGGTTGGGCTTGAAAGTGCAGGGACATCTCATCCTCTGAGATGAGCTTAGACTTATTCTGCCTGACCCAGGGCAGAAGCTGGGGAATAAGATAGTCAATAGAATGTAGGTCAAAGGAAACTGAGGACTGAGGTTTCCAGCTGCCACGCCAGAGGAGGAGGAGCAGGCTTGGGGAGGGAAGGGCTCTGAGCTGGATTCCAGACTCCTTGCTTGTGAGATGTCCAGGGGACCTGAAGGCCTGGCCTGGGAACCCCGGGGAGCTCACAGCTCAGAGGCAGTGGCGGGAGTGAGGGAGGTTACCCAGGGGCCTGTGAGAGGCAGGGGAGGGAACTGAGGAAAAGTTTCCAGGAAGACAGCCCTGAATGGAAGAGTAGGTTAGCAATGCCCAAAAAGTGGCCTTTAAAGAAGAGCATCCATTCGAGTGACTGGTTTCATTTGATGACTCTATTAATAATTCATTAAAAGATTTTATGGACACTCAGAGGGGAATGCAAAGAGGGGTATCCAAGTTTGCCCATGCATTTTGCGGTTCTGAAATGCCAAGGTGACAGGGAGGAACTGCAGAAGGATCCTGCAAGTAAGCAGAAAAGGGGCAGATGAACTGCGCTGTGGGTAACCCCTGCAATGACTTGATCTAGAAGACTGGCAAGGAGGGTCAGCCCCAAGCCCCAGTCACAACTTCAGGACCACAGCCAGGAATCAGCATAGAGGCTTGAATCAGTCTGTCTAGATTAAGGATCTTTAACCTGGGGTCTAGGGACTACCTCCTGGGGTTTCAAGGCCCCGCCCCAGAAATCAATGTATCTCCAAGTGAAGGAGCATGAGAAGAGGGGGTGGGAGGAGCCTGGAGATCCTCAGAGGGTCTGGGAACCTAGTTCTGGAGCTGCGGCCATCAGGTAACCTGATGTGGAACCTCCCCAGGGAGGGTGTGACTGAGGTTTCCCCCCCAACTCCCAGGTTCCCAACTTGCTAAAGAAACTTTCCCTTGACATGCAAATGATGGAAACACACGGTGACTGGGGCACTTTGGTTTGTGGTTTTTACCATCAGATGTCTTTGTGGCTGAGCAAGCTGATCTGTCTCCGCAGAGCTAGGGGATGGCCAGCCCTCAAGAGAAGAGAGGGGGGTATTCCCTGGAGTCTGGGCCCAAATGGGAAGTGGGCCTCTAAGGCCCGCTTGTCCTCAGAGGAGGGTGCAGACCCCGAACTGTACCCTCTTCAGAGCTCCCAAGGAGGGCCTCTTCAGTGCAGGCCGCTGGGCTGTCCCCACCTGCCCCACCCTTCCTACCCTCAAATTGGGAGTCTGAAAGCAAACCACGTGGAGAAAGAACAAAGTTGATTTCCCATTTATTGAACAAGTTTTTCTGTGGAAAATCTCGGGGCTCAGGAGCCCCCGAAGTAACCGGGGATGCCGGGAGGAGCTGGGGACATGGCAGGAGGGATCTGATGATGTGTGATGGGTAACACCTTCGATCTCCTGATCCCCTCCTCACCATCTCCTCTGACCTCAGCGTTGGGTTTCCTTTCCAGAACCCTGACTCCCAGGGTCCGCCCCTCCCCCATACCCCAGACGTCCCGGGCCCAAAGGTGCGACTGCACTCTGCACCCGGGTAGGGGGGGGGGCGGCCCAGCTCTTAAGTTCCCCTCCCAGCCGAGGGCTCGGGTCCCCCTCCCCACCCCCTCTCCCCATCTCCGGGGTCGCCTTCCCGGCGCGGTCCCCAAGCAAGGAGGGAGGAGGGGCAGGACGCCCCGCAATCCGCCCTGTCCGGGGAGACCGAGGCTCCTCTCTCACGCGCTCCGGCCCGCCAGCGGGGACTCACGGCGGCAGGCGCGGAGGGGGAACACGGTGAGGGGGGGAACCGTTCTAACTCCCCCGGTACCCCGCCCCCCCGACCCCGCTTCCTCCAGCTTCCTCCACCCCATTCCCGCTCCCCTCCTCTCTCGGAGGAGGTCGGGCCTCGGAGCGGGTCTGGGGGCGCCGCGGCCCGGCCCGCGCCCCGCCCGCGGCCCCGCTCCTCCCCGCGCGGCCCCACTTGTGGCCCCGCCGGCTGCCGCGCAGGGACAGCTGCATTTCTCGCCGCCCGCCGCTAGGAAGCTGGCCTCGCCTCGCATTCTCCGCCTCCCGCGCCCCAGCCGAGCCGCCGCGCCGGCCCAGCCGCCGCCACTGCTGCCACCGCCGCCGGATCGCGGCCCCTCCCCCGCCCGCCGGCCCCCTCGGGCCCGCGGGGAGCGGACGCGCGTGGCGGCTGCTCGGTAAGACCCTCCCTTCGCTCCCCAGCGCGAGTCGCCTCCGGCCCGGCCCGGCGGCCCCACCTTCTCGGGAGCGGATCGCCGCGGCGCCGCCGGGAGGGCCGGGCGGGCGCGAGTTTGATTCCCGGCGCTGCCGCCGCGGCTCCCACGGAGCCCGCGGCGCCCCGGGCGCACACGCGGCGGGGTCCCGGCCCTCGCCCCCTCCGCTCGACTCCCACCCTCCTCGCCCAGGCCGTGGGTGCGCGGGCCGGGCGGGCACCGTGGGTGGGGGGTGGGGAGCGGGGCACGGAGGTAGGGGGGTGGTCGCAGGCCGGCGGGCGGCGCGGGGAAGGACAGCAAGGCCTCCCCCGGCCGGCGCCACCCTGAGCCCCCGCCCCGGCCGCTCCCCCTTTTGTGTGGGCGCCCCTCGCAGCGCTGCTCCAGCCTGGGGGCGCTGGCTGGTGGGGGGCGCCTGCCGGGGTCAGAGCTCCTTCTAGGAGGAGGGGAGGCTGGCTTCCTGTCCCCGCCGGTGTCACAGGTCGGTTCAGCCCTTTCTGGTCCCACCCGGTCCCCTGGGAGCTGCATCTCCCGGTGGCTCGCTAGGGAAAGTTCAGAACGCGCTGTCCCCGCCCCTGTTCCCCCCGCCCCTCCGGTTCGGTGTGCCTCGGGCTCTAAGCTCCAGGGGGCTGGTGATGGCGTTTATTCATTCTTTCCTCTTCAGTTTCTCCTTGCATTGTTGCCTTACACCCAGCCCAGGCTTGGCCATTTCTTTTCCCCTTAAAAGAAGTTTGGGCTGTAGGAAATTTATATGGAAAATAAATTCCAGGAGAGGAATTTGTTTTAGGGGGAAGGAGGTTTTAGATTTTCCCTTAATATTTATTTCATTATTGATTGATTGATTGATTGGGTGAGCGTGGAGGGTGAGGGGAATGACTGGGAGTTTAGAAATAAGATGTCGTAGAGGTGGCACTGGATGCAAGGAGACTGCCTCACTCCCCACCTGGCCCCTGGGCAGGAGTGCCACTGAGCGTGGGGAATCACCCTTCCTGTTGGTTATCCTGCAGCACCCTGAGCCACCTGGTCCAGGAGAAAGGATTCAGGGAGATGTTCTGGCCTCTCATCCCTTTTCTTTGGCAGGCATTCTCATCTTTACAGCCTGGGTTGGGGTGGTCACCTGAAGGAGGTGAGGGACACGGGCTTCTCTCATAGAGGAGTCCTCTTACCATGAGATTTGGTCCCCTCGTGGGATCAAGTGTGAAACTGGACCCTCTCCCTTGCCGAGGGTTAATGTCGTTGGGACCTCTATTCTGAACAGAGGGTGGCCTCTCTGGAAGAGAGAGAGAAACCTGGCTCAGGTCACCCAGAGGCTGAAGGGTGTGTGCAGGACTGTTGGTTCGGAGACACTCGTGTCCCCTTTCTGCACCTGGAAGGAGCAGGAGACAAGGGAACAGGAGTGGTGCCTCAGGCTTGGGCACATCCTTAAACAGGAGAGAGACCTTGGCCAGCTAGGATGGCCTAGGAGCGATACTATGACGAGGTGGGACCTTGGGGCCACAGGCTGGGGTCATGGGCCCCTTTGAGAATCTGGTGAAAGCGCCAACTGCTCCTGCCTCAAGCACACATGCATGCAGGGACACATTCTGTAGACACTCTCAGAATGTTACCGTACCCCTTGGAACTGGAACCCCTTTCAAGACCCCTGATCCACAGTCTGGTCTGGCATAGGCCGTTCAGAACAGTTCCCTCCTTTGTGGCCGGTCAGTGAAGAATTCAGGGTGCGAAGAGCAGACCTCCCAAGAGGTCTTTTCTCATGACCTTCTCATGCAACTTTGGGCTTGTGGCCATAGAGGCCTGGGAACCTCTGGACCAGATCCTGGATCCCTATAATTAGCCAGAGGATGGGGGCAGATGTGTGGGGTGGGGGGCTTCTCCAGGGGCTGATTTTGCTATGTGGTGGGAAGGGCCAGAGCCGGCGCCACAGTGCTACTGAATTAGAGGCAAATATGAGGGTTAGGGTATGGGATGGATATTCTGGTGTTTCTACTGGGTGTAGGAGCCAGGCGCTTTAAGAGCCCTGGCTTATCTTGGGGAAGTGGGGGTGAGGTGGGAGAAAGAGCTGCGGTAGGGAATGTAAGTGTGAGAACACTCCTCCTCTTGCCGAGGTTTTGGGGCATAGTTGTTCAAGGCCGGGAGCTGGTTACTGCAGCTTCCTTAGATCCGCTGGACTTTAAAAGGCAAGTGGGAGCAGAGAATATGGTTGTCACCAATCCCAGTGCACCCCCAGGAAGTGTGGCCTACCTTGTCTTTCTTAGTTGGAGCTCCTGAGTTTGGCTGCTCAGGTTTGTGGTGTCTACATTGGCTGGGGACCTGGGAGAGCCTTTGGTAAGATCGGCCATCTCTGACTTCTCTGCTTCAGTGTTGGGAAGCCCTTCCTAGGCTCAAGTGCCCCCATACAGAGGTAGCTCATGGGGATTTTGCTTTGTTTAGCTCTCCTGCACAGTATTCAGTATATAGTAGTGCTCACACTTGTGTCCTCCTTGAGAGCTTCCTCCTTCTATTCTGCCTTGATTGACAATCGCTCCGCCCCCCACCCTGCAGCAATAAGCGGCAAAAGTCTTGGGGACAGGAAGCTGGGAGTCAGACAGGGATCACCCCGACTATACAAGATGGCCTGGAGGAGGAGAGGCCTCCATTTTTGTTGGCTTCTAGGCCTACTGGAAGTAAGAGCCATAGAGGGCCTTTGAGAGGCAGTGGTCTAAGTTCCTGAACTTGGGACTTGGAGGTTGTCTTGGTGAGATGTAAGGGTCCTGTGGCAGCAACTAAAAATTCACATTCCTCCGTGGCCAGGACTTGTCTGTCCGCTGCTGCAATGGACAGCACCTGTTGGTGAAGTTGGGATTCTGGCTGTGGTGGCTGACTCCGTGCCTCTCTGATAGCTCTGCTTGCAGCCTCCTGGGGAGCACCTCCCATGTGTCAGAGCAGAATAACGCACTCCTAATCATGCGGCGAGGACTCTTATTTTTAAAACCGGTCATAAATGATAAATGCTAGAACAGGGCCTGCAAACATAAACTCCCTTGTAAAATGTGACCTTTTCATTTCTGTGATGGTGGCACCCAGTGTCTTTGAGGAGTGATGGGTGGGAGAAAAAAGTTCCAGCTCCCTCTAACCTCCTCCCCCAGGAGGCCACTGGGGCTCCTTTGAGCCCTTCTGCATTGAAGCCCAGTAGTTTAGAGTGTAGGATCTACAGTGAAAGTCCCAGCCCTTCATCTTCCATTCTGATTTTGTAAATGCTTCAGTCTCTCAGCTTTAGAAAGTGTGGAAGGAGATCTAACCTGTATACCAAAGAGTGTAGTGTACTTCCTTAGTGCAGAAGCGATTATTAATTATTACTATTCCGCACATGGGTGCTAATGTTCTGAGACTTCTATTGTTAAGGAAAATCGTTGGTAAAGACTGTAGAGGCAGAGGCTGGCTTGAGAAGGGGTCAGATGGAGTGGGGTGAGGGTTTTGAATTATGAGCAAAGGGGACTGTGTGATGGGGAGACGGGGAGCCTGAAATGTCAAGGGTGACAAGAAAGCAGCACAGCTGGGGTGCAGAATGACTCAGCGTCATCTGTAGCCCTGCTGTGGAACCAACTCTTCTCCCTTCTCTTTGGAGACTTTGCCCTGTAAACTGGTGGGGGTTGGGGGTGGGGGAGAGGCTCATAACAAGTTAGAAGAGTTGCACAGCTTTTATGTTGATGCTAACATTGGTCCTGGAGGAATAGGGGAAAGTGGGCCTGGAGGAGGGGAGTCTAATGGGGTTGGGGACAGGCCCAAGATGCAGTCAAGAGTGGAAGCTGCGGTGTGGAGGAGGGTTCCGGAAGGAAGGATTTGGGGAAATGGTCATTTTAACACTCACCGAGCACTGACTATGGGTCAGCCCCTGTTTCAAGTGCTTCTCATGGATCAGCTCATTTCATTCTCAAAAGACTCTATGAGATGTGATATCTATTTTTTCAGTCAAGAAACATGTAAAGAGGTGAAATAACTTGCCCAAGGTCACATGGCTAGAAGGTAGGAGAGCCAGGATTTGAATCCAAGAGGCCTGGCTACAGAGCTTCCATCCTTAGAGAAATTATTAGAGGGACTGCTTCCTGGGCTAGGGGTGGAGAGAGGTGTGGAGGATAGAAGGGTGGGGATGGGAGAGAGGTTGAAGGGGTTCTATGCTTGAAGAGCTGCCCATGCAACGTTCAGACATCATTGGAACATGCTTGGAATGTTCAGTCTGCTGAGAACCACTGGCCAAGGGCCAGGCACTCTACTGGGGCCTGACCCCAAGTACAGAGGTCATGAAGACACAGCCCCTGCCCGCAGGATGCCTGTGGTCTAGTAGGGGACACAGATATGTTAGCCTAGAACTCCAGTTGCCATGACAAGTACTGTAGTGAGACGAAGCTCTGCAGAGAGGACGCTCTGCCAGCCAGAAGATTTGGGGAAGGGAAGGTTTCTGCAAGAGGGGGCACTGGAGATGAGTGAGGACAAGATGGCTCCTGTCTCCAGGGCTTTTGATCTGGCCATGGAGGACATCACTTTACGAACTCTGATTAGAACCGAAGGCAGAATTTTCTGGATCCAGCTACACGCTGGCCAGGATGAGTCAGGAACCGGGAAATGCAGTTGGCTTCCTTGATGTCTTGTGGTTTTTAAGAGTCACCCCTTATAATGTGTGCAATGATGTTGCTGAAGAAGAAATAAAAATCTCCTAAGAGTGACTGCTCAGAGCACGCCTGGCTGGCTCAGTCCGTAGAGCCTGCAACTCTTGAGCTCAGTGTAGTAAGTTCGAGCCCCAGGTTGGGTGTAGAGATTACTTAAAAAACACTTTCAAAAAAAGTTACTGCTCAGAGCTCCGTGATTCACTCTTGTCTCTCCGAACTGAGAAGCAGAACCAGAGGCAAATGTATGCAAGCAGCAGAAGGACCCAAGTAAGGTATGAGGAAAATGTTCCTTGCCGATCGGACGTGAGATGTGAGAACAAGTGACTCATAGGAGTGGAGGGGAATGGCCTCCCCCAAAGGTCTTTAGAAATGGGAACAAGTTTCATTTATCTTGGTGGTTTAAGATGTTTCATCTGGAGACAGGAAGATGAAGTAGAGGCCCCTGGAGGTCTGTGTCAGCTCAGTAATAGGAGGGTAAGAGGAGCTGGAATTTTTGAGCTAGAAGATTGCTCAAGTGTGGCCTAACTCCTTATTTTACCAAGGAAGTGACTGAAGAATACCCCGTAACACGGGTGGCTTATCCATTAGCTGGTGAGCCAAGCCCAGCAGCTTGGGTCTTGCCCTGAGCGGATCCCGGTCAAAGGGGCTGCTTCCTGGGCGGGCCACAGGGTGGGGGCCAAGCCTTGTGAGGAGGGCTGCTGGAAACCCGCAAGTGGTTGACCTTTGGGCTGTTGGTGCTGGAGAGCACCAGCTTCGCTCAGGTGTTTCTGAGAATGATGTTCCCTGATGGAGCTAATGAGTTGTCTTCGTCACCCTGCTGGCCTGGCCCCTAGAAGGGCTTTGGGGACGCATCTGGGGCCCTCGGGAAACTTTGACGAATGAAAAGTAAATTGCAGACGATCCAAAAGTTACTGCTCTTTCACCATACACTTGCTGGGCCGGTGTCCTTGTCCTTCCAGTTGTGTGTTTTGCTTAAGCCAGCAGCAGAATCATCTAATGCCCCCAGCCACAGAGAAGGGGGTCCCAAAGCATGCGGGGGCAACAGGGCGAATGAATACAAAGCTGTTTAAGATCTTCCTCAAAACGTACAATTCTGGGGCACCTGGGTGGCTCAGTGGATTAAGCCTCTGCCTTCGGCTTGGGTCATGGTCTCGGGGTCCTGGGATCAAGCCCCATGTCGGGCTCTCTGCTCAGTGGAGAGCCTGCTTCCCCCTCTTTCTCTGCCTGCCTCTCTGCCTGCTTGTGGTCTCTCTCTCCCTGTCAAATAAATTAAAACAAAAACAAAAAAACAAAAACGTACAATTCTTTGAAAGATCGTCAAGGGCTGACGTTATGTTCATTTATAATGTTCCTTTTTAATATTTGAGGTTTGTTGTTGTGGTTCCTAGCACTAAAGTAAAGGCTGTGTTTTTCAGATTTAGGGAAAGCATATGATAGAGTGATCTAAACTGCCTTTGGCAAGAGGTCTACAGAGATCTCTGAAGAGAACAAGGCTGGCTCTCCAAAGAGAACCTGATTAAGAGGGTTGCCTGGGTGGCTCAGTGGGTTGGGGCCTCTGCCTTTGGCTCAGGTCATGATCCTGGGGTCCTGGGATTGAGCCCCGCATCGGGCTCTCTGCTCCGCAGGGAGCCTGCTTCCCTTTCTCTCTCTGCCTGCCTCTCTGCCTACTTGTGATCTCTGTCTGTCAAATAAATAAATAAAATCTTTAAAAAAAAAAAAAAAAAGAACCTGATTAAGAAAGAGCCAAGCATGAACTCTTGTTGAACATTGAATATACCGGGTGGTGGGCTTTGCTTGCTGGGGTCAATTTAAGTGGACTCGTGCCAATGAAAGCAATGCAGAGGCAGAAAACACTCCGCTTCCTCCTCTGACCCCGTTGTCCCTTGTTTGTTAAGGAAGCAGTAGGTTCCAGGGGGACCTGACAGAACTCTGGTTTGGTGCTCTGTCGGGGAGAAGATTCTCTGTGGTCATGTAGGGCGATCACGCATAGGAAATGATTTCATTTTGTTCAGGTCTGAGATTAGTTTCGGTTTCAGGCTGTGCCAGGAGCCGAGCGAGCCGGCGAGCTAAGACCCGTGCTGCGGGGGGGTTGGATGGGTGGCGAGCTGGGCCAGAGTCTCCTCATCCGGCCGTGGGGGCTAGTGGCCAGGTGGCCGGGCAGGGAACTCCGGTGCGGAGCAGGGAGGTAAAGAGGATGAATCAGAGGAGTGGGGCAAGGAAGCCGTGGAGTGTCTGTGGGCCTGGAAACTGGGATGGGTGATGAGGGAGGGAGTGTGTGAAGATATCAGCGAGTGTGCATAGGACACAAGAGAGCACAGTTATTTGACTACTGAGCCACAGGGCTGGGAAGTCAAGGGGAAGTTGTAGAACACACATTACCTGCATGAGGTAGGTTCTCTGTGAGCAGGGGTAGACCTGAGAGGAAGGCAAGGTGTAAGGATGCCACAGGGCCCACATGCACTGGACTGGTGTCCTTCAAGCCAGCCGGCACTGTGCACGTTTCCTTGCAACCGACTTTCCTTGAAAAAAAAAAAAAAAAAAAAGGTAGAAGAAGAGGTCGAATTAAATTCTGCGAGCTGACAGTTGAGAACTTGCAGATCCTTGCAAGTTGGGGCATCCTGTACGAACTTTAAGTTTATTTTTCCAGAGATGGTTTGGGGCCAGTCTGGTTATTTCCCGGGCATCGTGATCCTAGAAAACCAGCGGTTCTCCTCCCCTGGCTGGATCTGGGGGAGGCGCACACAGAGGTTTCATCGCTCTTAGTGGTCCCAGAGCATCACTGCATTTTATTCTCCAAGTCATAAATTCATTTTATCTCTAAAGGAGAGAACCACTGCGGTGCCCAGTTGGCTCAGTCGGTAGAGCATGTGACTCTTGATCTCGGAGTTGTGAGTTTGAGCCCCATGTTGGGTGTAGAGATTACTTTTTTGTTTTCTTTAAAGATTTATTTATTTGACAGAGAGAGTGAGCAAGAGAGAGAACACAAGCAGGGAGAGTGGGAGAGGCAGAGGGAATAGCAGGCCCTCTGCTGAGCAGGGACCCCGATGGGGGTTCCATCCCAGGACCCTAGGATCATGACCCAAGCTGAAGGCAGACGCTTAACTGACTGAGTCACCTGGGTGCTCCTAGAGATTACCTTAAAATATAAAATCTTAAATAAATAAATAAATAAGGGGTGCCTGGGTGGCTCAGTCGGTTGAGCAACTGACTGTTGATTTTTGGCTCAGGCTGTGATCTCAGGGCCAGGAGACTGAGCCCCAGGTGTGGAGCCTGCTTGGGATTCTCTCTCTCCCTTTCCCTTTGCTCCCCTCCTCTGCCCTTTTCCCCTGCCCTCCTCTGCTCTCTCGAGTGCTCTCTCGCTCTAAAAAAAATCTAAATAAATTTTTAAAAATGACAAATAAATAAAAGAACGAATCACTGAATTTTAAAGCCAGAAAGGATTTTGAAGCTCACCCAGCCTGCTCCTAAAGGAATTTGTAATCCTGGGTCGTCCAGGCACCTCAAAAAGCCCCATGGTTTGTGGTTAAGCACCTGAGTTTGAATGCGGCCCCTGCTACTCGCTGTCGTGGTCTTGGGACAGTCACTCGGTCTCTCTGAGTCTTGGTTTCCTGACCCACACAGTGAGAGTATTGATATTCCGTAATGATGGCTAACGAGAATCAAATACTTACGAAGTCCTTAACACAGTGCTTGGCATATTCATAAGTTCTCCATAAACCTTCGCCACCCGTTGCTGCTGCCATTTGTCATTGTTTTAATGATGGGCTTGTGAAATCACGTGGTAGCCAGGGGTCAGGCCAGGGCTCCGATGCTAAACGCTCTTCCGTCCTCGCTTGCTCTCCAGCATGGCCAGAAGGTGACTTCATTAGGCTAGATCTACGCGTGAAGAGCATTTGTGGAAGCATGTGTGTAGACGCTTCATGATGAATGTTCACAGCAGAGCTGGAAGAGATGGGCTTAATCCATTTATTAGATATAATTAGACTTTGGGCAGGAGCGTATGTTTACCAAATAATTTGTTCCCACAAATATCATTTACTTGTGCTTAGAAGTTCCCTAAATACCAGGTTGGTTACCTCTGCTGGAAAGGTTGGGGTGTTTCTTGATGTTTTTATGGAAGAGTTCTCCTCAAACTGGAAACACCCATTTTGATGAGTTGCGGGCTTTTGTGTGTAATGGAAATGTTTCTGGAGCCTGGCTTCTGTTTCTCAAGGGTGAAGACAGTGCACGTTTTAAAAAACTATCGGTTTGGCAGAAGTCCACACGGCCTAGGCCAGGCCTATATAAATGTGCTCCAAGACGATTTGCACTGACGTTTTTTGCAAATTGCTGACAGCCTAGGAGCCTCCCGAGGGAGCCCTTTTAGTCTGAAACATTGTTGAGGCTGGGATAAGCCTTGGCCTTGAGGGGGGTCTTTTGTCCCTTTTGGTGGGGTGGTACCTTCTGTGAGGTTGCTTTGGTGTGTTTCCTTAAACTACGAAAACAAGTGGAAATTAACTTTATGTGACATATCGTGCAATGGTCCCCTGAGATGATGCCACTCTCTGGGGATTACAGAGTTGAAATCTGTTTTTGATGCTGATCCATGGCGCTTCTCAATTTCCCCACTTAAGGGAGGGAGCTTGTGAAAGTGTGAAATTTGTGAGGGTGTGACCTGGAGTCCAAGATCAGAGATCGAGTCTCACCCCTGCCACGTACCGACTGTGTCATTCTGAGCAGATCACCTAACTGGAGCCCGGTGTGGAGCTTGAACTCACGACCCTGAGGTCAAGACCCAAGTGCCCCAGATCACCTAACTTTTTAAGGTATATTTTTCCTAACTTTAAGCTATTATATTTTACCCATAACAATAAATGGCTATAGAACACATCTGCCAAACAGAGCTGGTAATAATACCCCCTACCGCAGAGGATCATTGCAATGGTCTAGTGATAATAGCGAACATTTATTACATGGCTTGTTGGTGCCAGGCACCTTCTTCCTCTTCTTCTTTTTTTAAAGATTATTTATTTATTTATTTCAGATAGAGATAGAGTGCACAAGTGGGGGTGGGAGGGGTGTGCAGAAGCAGGCTTTCTGCTAAGCAGGGAGCCCAAGGTGGGGCTCGATCACCGGAAGCTGGGATCATGACCTGAGCCGAAGGCAGACGATTAATCGATTAATCGACTGAGCCACCCAGGTGCCCCTGCCAGGCACCTTCTTAAGCACATTAATTTATTTGCTCAGCCCTATGGTATTATCACCACTTTACTGAAGCACAGAGGGTTGAGTCCACTTGCCCAAGGCCACACAGCGAGTTGAGGAGCCGGGATCCCAACTCAGAAAGCCAGGTTGGTGAGTCTGTAGATGGTGTTTACAAGAGGGCTTTGTACCGTGGTAGTGCTGAGCTTCTGATTCTTTGACTTCTCCTCTTCGTATTTGAGGAGCTAAGGGCTGCATAAGCTGAGCCTGGAGGTAGATTAAGTGTACAGATCACGGTGTTGGAAAGAATGAGGAGACGGAGCATATGAGAGCTTTTTTTGGAGTTACAGGGAAACAGCTGTTTCTAAGTTTGGGACAGAGCTGAGGAGAGCCAGCAGGGACAGAGAAGGACATTTTCTGGGTGGATTGTTACTATCTGCCGTGAGGGAGTGCGCCGTCTGTGGATTTAAGAGCCATGTGCTTCTTTCCTCTTCTTATCACATTTTATCTGGAAGCCTGTCTTTAAATCCCAGCTCTGCCCTCACCCGTTGTGACAGCTTTAGAAACTTAGAAAACTTGCCAAGGATAGTGAATTCTTGCGACGTGAAGGGAAAGGTGAAGAATGGGCTTCTTCGTGGAATTTCTTCCTTGTTACCTTATTTCTATGAAGTGCTTATGGGGATGCCCCACGGAGTGGCTTGAGTTCAGTTAAGAGAGGACTGGAAACTTGTGTGACTTTTTTTTCTCCTGAATTGACTTAATAAGAGAGTGAATCATCCTCTTAGCTAGCATCCTGGAAAAGAAGAAAGAAAGGAGAGAGCAAGAGAGGGGGATGGCATTTGACTGAAACCAGAAGCTTTCTGTGGCGATCTCCCGGGGCAGGGGCCAGGCTGCCGCTGAGGTCCCTCAGGACCTCTCAGCTTCCCCTCACAGCCACCCTCAGCCCTCACCATCCCTGTGAGGCCCTGGGGAATGAATAGGCCTTAAGGGGAAATGAATAGAGGGTGTAAGTGTCCTTTTTAAATGACAGACCACTGGTGAAATTCACACGCAGCAGTGATAATTTTGAAGACATTCACATAAAAATTCATTACATAAAACTAGACAATTCAAAAATAGCTTTTGACCTTCAGGGATGTGAATGGCTACTTATACCCTCTTTCTGGGAAGGTGGCTGGGGCCCTCCCTGTGCCAATGCTTGATCCCTTGGGTCATCCTAGTCACCTCCAGGGATCTCTTGTTCTCTTCTGGGACTCCAGATAGGAGTCTTGGTTGGGTGGGGTGGGGGGGAAACCACTCTCTGCCTGCCCAGCCCCACCTACAAGTTACCCTGTTCTTCTCTGAGTTTGCTCGGGGACTGGGGAACATCTCCTTTTCCGAGACATTCTTTGTGACCTTTCTGTGGACCTTAATTTAAAGTCTGAGCTGAGGCTGGGGTCCTCAGGGGAATGTGAAGGCTGACGGGGATCATGAGGGGTTTGCAAGGAAACTCCTCACACCAGCCCCCTGGAATGTGAAAAGGCTGGTTGTGCTTTCAGACTCTCTCTGGCTTCATGGCATACATTTCCCAGAGCCTTGGCTTTTCTCAACAATGCCTCTCTGCCTCGTTTTCCTTCCTGCCCTGGCCATCGGCAGCCGTTACCATTAATAGCTCCCATTTGAAAGAGGACTTCTTCTGTGTCAAGTATTTCACTTTAAGTAATCCAATTTAGTACCTATATCAACCCTATGAACCAGGGATTATTGTCTTTTTAGATGTGGGAACTGAGGCTGAGGGCTAAGGGGTAACATCACTTGTCTGAGTAACACAGCCATTTACCGGGAGAGATAGTTTTGGGCTTTAAACTTTTATTGTGAAATTTTTCAAATATACACAGAAGTAGAGAGACCAGTGCATGCCCATGCACTTATCATCAGGCTTCTTCACTCTTTATCTGGAAGTGCTGGCCCCAGGTTTTCTGTGGTTTCGGCATACAGCAGGATACCTTTGTGTGGAATCAGAGAAGGGACACTTCCTCCAAGCTAAAGAGGTGGGTAAGCAGAGCGCAGGCTAGATTCTAGCCCCATTTGCCCCCTTGGACAGGAACCTTACGAAGTGAACAGCTCACACAACTGTGTATGGCGACCTTCTCATCTAGCTTTCGGCATGAAGAGAGGAGACTGTAGCCAGCCACCAGGCCCTGACAGTGATGATGTCTCTGGCTGGTCCTCAGCTATGCGGGGTCACGGGAGAAGAGCTCAATCGCTGGGGACATCTTGGGCTAAAATAGATTAAGGTGGGGGTGGGGGGGTGTGGGGATTCCCAGAGGAGAGACTTCTGCTGCAGAGGAGGGTGAGGAGGGTGAGGGCCGATGAGTCGTGTCTTTTGCTGCTCCTGTTTTCAACTGGCCACCGCTGTCCTGATGACTCGTGCCTGGTGCCTTCTCTCCTGTGTTCTGTGCCCAGGGCTTGGGAAGCACTTGTGTGTGGCCACAAGGCAGGCGGTAGGGGAGCTGGTTGCACGCAGGGTGTGAAAACCTGGTGTGAACTCCCTCTTGGCTGCCACCCTCCTAGAGTCTCTGGGACAAGCTGCCTTTGCCTCCTGGCGGCACACCTTTCCTCAGCACTCAGTTCAGCCAGTGGCTGCCTGGGAGGGCCCGCTCTCCCACCACCACTTTTAGTCCCAGAGCGGGGCCCGTGGGTCACCAGATGAGGAGCTTCTTGAGGAGAGGGACAGGGCTGTTTTTCCGATGGTGCTCTTGGTTCTCCCCACATCAACATCTGGCCCTGGCACTCTGGAAATATTTCTTTTCTTTTCTTTCTTTTTTTTTTTTTTTTTAAGATTTTATTTATTTATTTGACAGAGATCACAAGTAGGCAGAAAGTGAAGCAGAAGGGCAGAAGGGGGTGGAGGAAGCAGGCTCCCTGCTGAGCAGAGAGCCCCATGTGGGGTTCGATCCCAAGACCCTGGGATCATGACCTGCGCCAAAGGCAGAGGCTTTAGCCACCCAGGTGCCCCACTGGAAATATTTCTTAAATCAACAGAGGCAGCATCCTGCCGACTGGGGAACTGTGCTGAGGGGTTCAGGTTGAGTAACTTGTGAGCCTCAGTCAGGAGGCTAGACTGTGCCGCAGTGATGATGGAATCCTGACCCCCCCAGTGGCCTGACACAATCTAGGCTTGTGGAAAAGTCCAGTGCAGTTAGGCAGTTCTCCCCCATCTGTAGCCACACTTCTGGACTATGGGGCCTTCAGAGTCACCACAGGAGCACAAGATAGAGAGAGAGGCATCCCCTGGCTTAGCTGCATTGCAAGGAACTGACACCCCTTACTTCCGTTCACATTTCATTGGCCAGAACTAGTCCCATGGGTTCAACCTAACTGCTAGTCACACAGTCACAGTTGCTCACAGTCACACAGCCGGCTGGGACATTGGGAAATATAGGGGGGCAAGGGGCTGCCTTCATGCTTTCAAAGATAAGTACTTTGTATTTCTTGTCCATGGCTTTAGCCCATTAGAGTGCCTCTGGCCTAATCACTTGTCCTCAGTTGCCATTTTCTTTTTACACTGACAGGAAGGGAACACCTGCCACTTCCTTTAATCCTTGAAGAGAAGGAGGCATGAGATGGCACTGAAGGAGACCCACAGCAGCGATTTTAACCTCTCCTTTTTTTTTTTTTTAAGATTTTATTTATTTATTTATTTGACAGGCAGAGATCACAAGCAGGCAGAGAGGCAGGCAGAGAGAGAGAGAGAGGGAAGCAGGCTCCCCGCTGAGCAGAGAACCCGATGAGGGACTCGATCCCAGGACCCCGAGATCATGACCTGAGCCGAAGGCAGCAGCTTAACCCACTGAGCCACCCAGGCGCCCTTTCTTTTTTAAGATTTTTTTAATTTAAGTAATCTCTATGCCCAAGGCAGGGCTGGGACTCAGCACCCGGAGATCCAGAGTCACATGCTGCACTGACTGAGCCAGCTAGGCTCCCCTTAACCTCTCCTTTATTACACGTGGGCCCTGTAGCTTTCATTGAGTCACCTCACCTCTGTGAGTCTGTGAGCCTCTTTCCTCATTTGTAAAAGGAGGATAATAATCCAGCCCATCTCTTAGTTCTGACTCCACTGATTGCAAGTAACAGAAACCAGCCTGAGCTGTTTGAAGTCTCAGGGGAATGGAAGAATTGAGGCTAGGAAATACGGCTGGCCTCCCAAGTGTCTACAAGGGCAGGACACCATTGCTTCTGTGGATGTGTGCCAGATATCATGGCCCCTCAGCTTCCACCTAGACTGGCTCTGGTTCCAGGAACCATCAGGCTGAAGGGTAGCTCAAAACCTTGATTCAAATTCCTGGGGAAAGATTGACCCATTTGTGTCAGCTGTCTCCTGTTGGTCCAACCAGCTATAGCCAGGAGCATAGGGTCTATAAGGTATTGACAAGGCTTGGGGGTGGAGGCAGTCCTCAGAATGGCGCCTGTGCTTACCTGGTTCAAGAACTGTGGAGTAGTAACATCTGGAAGAAAACTGTGAGAACTGTAAAGTGCTGCATTAATGGGAGCTGGCATGTTGGTGTGTGATTTCTCGTTAGGAGTCTGGGAGATTGTACTGCCTTGCAGGGGGATGAGAGAGAGGCAATGCTGTGAGAGAGGAGCCTACTTTATTTTTAAAAATTTTATTTACTTATTTGAGAGAGAGAGAGAGACTGAGAGAATGAGTGGAAGGAAGGGCAGAGGGAGTAGACTCTGCAGGGAGCAGAAACAGGAATTGATCTCAGGACCCTGGGATCATGACCTGAGCCCAAGGCAGCTGCTTAACTGACTGAGCCACCCAGGTGCCTGGAAGAGCCTGCTTAAAAAAATAATAATAATTTAAAAAATACACACACACACACACACACACTCTCTCTCTCTCTCTCTCTCTCTCTCTCCTAGAGGCAGAGGAGCTGTTTGTTAGAAGATCACACAGAGCCTGGACCAGAGGAAATGGACAAGACTAGCTTGGGGTGTTGCCGGGAGGTCAAGTTAAGTTTACAGGCCATTAGACCATAACACTGTAAAAGAGAGAGTACTTCACATGTGCTCTCATCTGTGTAAGTATGGATGCTTCCGTAGTTAAAACTGTAATCTGGAAAGGATCTTAGCCCAAGCTATGGCAGTTCGTTCCTTGTCTGATACTGTCCCAGCCGGCTGTGTGACTGTGAGCAAGTCACTTCACCTCTCTGGGCTTAGTTCTCTGAATACTGTAGTCCAGTGTATGCATGTGTCTGTGTAACGTGGGGTCAAGGCATAGAGTCTGGAATTAAGACAGGAGTGAACCCTTTTTTTCACTTTGCTAGCTATATGACCTGGAGAAATTTCTTCACCTCCTTGAGTCGGGGTTTCCTTGCTTGTGACATGGGGATATTTGTAGTACTTTCCTCATATGCTTATGGTGGGGGATTACATGATATAGTATCAGCTAGTATTATTAATAGAAGCCAAAGCTGGCCAATTGCAGGGACAGGGACCTATGACATGGTGATTCTGCATGCCCAAGCCCTTTGATTAGAAAGAACATAAGAGCTGTGTAGCCTGGCGCAGGGGGTGCAAGAGGAAGCCCCGGGAAGCTAGGGAGCTGGAGGGAGCACGGGGAGACTGCTGGCAGAGGCAGGCAGGGCTAGCCCGCTGCCGCTCACGTCCTTCTATGATTTCAGTTCTGCCAGCACTGCCAGGTGCAGGGTGAAGCTTACAGCCCCAGGAGCGCGGGCCCGCCCGCCTCTCCTCCCACGCCCCATCTGCTTCCAGCAATTCGTTGAATTCGGGGTGGCTTCTTCTATTCCGTCCTGGGCCCGGGGTGGGGAGGTGCAGCTGGGGAGGCTGTGGGTCCGACAGCCTGCCCAGGTTTGGGATCGCAGTGCTTCCCGCTGTGAAACTGCTGATCCGGGAGAGCTACGGAAGAGATGAAGGAACCCTTATGAGCAGAGCAGTTTGAGGGCTGAATTATTTGGAGGCTGCGCTCCCTCTGGCCGGTCCCAGGGGGGAGGGGGCGAGGGAGGAATGCGGGGCGGGCGGCGGCGGCCGCTGGGCCGCTAGGCCGCTCTCAGGGCCCGGCCTCCAGGCCCGGGCTGTGCCTTTGTCCTGAGGGCCGCGTCGCGGTGGCCTCCTGCAACCCGGGGCTCCAGTTGCAGCCCGGCCGCGGCCTCCGGGGCTGGTCCCCCTCGGCTCCCGGGGCGCGGCGATCATGAGTGGCAGAAAAAAGCCCCATTAGCTGCCGGAGGGTAGTGTCGCCCCGAGCGCGGGCGGGTCTGGGAGCCCCTGCGGGGGGCGGCCGCTAGGCTGCTGGGGGATGGGGGGAGCCCTAATCCTCTTTCGGTTCGTTCAGGATTATGTTTTGAGCCGAAGACTTGTGGAAAATCAGCGCCTCCAGCAGCTGCGGGGCCCAGGAGAGGGTGCTTGGGGCCGGGCGGGTGTCCCCGTGCTGGGGCCTGCGGGGTCCTGCCAAGGTGGACCGTGACCATGGCAACCCCTGCCCGGGACTGCGGTAAACACGCGCTTTCAAAGGGGGCCTTGTTCCCTGCGGGAGCCCTTCAGTTCCAGCCCACTGGGGCTTTTCAGTCCTGGGGAGGAAAGGGAGGGCAGTGGGGAGGGGCGGGCCTGTTAGTGAGGAAGTGTCACTTGGGTCCCCGTCTCCCCGCCCCAGGCATGTTTCCTGGAGGCCCCAGTTTCCAAAGCTCCTGCTTCTGGGGAATGAAAAGAAGTGTAAGCATCAGGAATGCGTTCAGTCTCCAGGCAACAGGGTGTGTGTGTAATTGAGGGGAGGGAAGGAAGCTTGGGGAAAAAAAAAATATCACCATCCCGCTGGCCACCTCAGAGTGGAAGGCCTTGGTGCCCCAGACTGATTTCAGCAAGCTAGCGCGGGCCACGGGAAGCAGATCTTTAAGACTTACTCATCCTTTTTGGCCCTGAATAGCAAATGACTACAATCTCCCAGAAAACATTAAATCAGTCATTTAATGTAATGTAATCTCATTGGCAGTTTGTATTCTTATGTATGAGCCAGTGAATCTTTGTGAGAAGGCTGATCTTGGGAGCTTGATAGCCTTCGTTGTCTTGGTGGGAGCCTGGCCCCTGGATTCCCCTCCCATCATTTCATGTTTCAGCTAACCCAAGAGTAAAAACCGGGAAGGATGCTTGGCTGCTCACTAAGCACCTACATCATTTATGAGGTCTCCTCTGTGTGTGTGTGTTACCAAATGCGTAAGTGCTGAGTCCATTTCCATTTAGGGAAGGTTGGGGTTGTAATCAGATATTTTCCCTTGACACTGCTTTCCTCTCTGGCTTTGTCTGAAGAGGGGGCCGGCAGGGGCAGCTTCAGGTGTGGGGAGAGGAGACAGAGGAGATCTAGGTCTGTTAGCTGTGAATGATGGCCAGCCCTGTTTGTCTCTCGGCTCTCCCAATCCTCCTGGGATCCTTGAGGGATGTGTGAGGAAAGATCCTAGTTGTTCAGCCTGAGAACACAGCTCATTCTGGGCCTGCTGACATTATTTTCAAGTCCCTGTCAGTCCAAGGACCACAGCATCTGATCTGGTAGACTAGAGAGTCCAGTACTGCTACTGACCTCCAGCGTCACCCCTTCATTCTGGCTGAGAGCGGTGGGAATCCACAAAGTTGAGAATACGGAGGCAGGTGTCCTAACTGCTCAGCCAAGTTTCCTTATACCCAAGGGAGAGCGGGAAGGGTTCTCATTCACAGGTTGGACACTGGGAGCAATATCTGGAGCCTAGATTTTCACACACCCTCATGCCTTCTGTCCCCTCTTCCTCCTGAAGTTTGAAAGGCTGTAAATTCTTCATGTCATATGCCATTGAATTTGGGGGAGATGGCGCTATTTGAAAGGTTTCTTCATCTGAAGGTGGAGCAGAGAGAGCTCAAGAACTTTCCAAAATTTTCTGAGCAGCCCAGAATAGGAGGAATTTACTTTGAGGGAAAAAAAGAAGATATCGCTCATGTGTCTAGAGAGATCCAGTTCTAATGGATGCACCAACCAGCACAGTACAAGAACATTAAGGGCTTGTAAAGTGACTGCCACCATTCTTGTCTCCTTGTGGAATCTGAAACCAGAACCAGGGTGTGTGCAGGGTGGGGTTCAGGCATGGGTGAGTTCTATAAGCTCCCCAGGGGTCCCTCCTGTACCACCAGGGTTATGGGCCATCCCTCCAGTTCAATGTCCACAAATGGCAATAATTTTGTGCCCCAGGAGACACTGGGTATGTGTGGAGACATTTTTGGTTGGCACAACTGGGGGCGGAGGTGCTCCTGGCATTTGTGGCTAGAGGCCAGGGATGCCACTAAACATCTGCCAATATGCAGGATAGACACCCCTCCCCCGCCGCCGCCCACGACCCTGCAGTGGAGAATGATCTGGTCCCAAATGTCAGGAGTGCCCAAGGTTAAGGCGTCATGCTCTTGTGCCTGCACCAGACCTTCTGGAGATTTGTGCTGAGCAGGATTCTGAGAGAAGGAAGGATGGGTGGCTGGGGGGAAAGGAGCCAGGTGGGAGCATTGTGCAGGGAAACAGCACATGGATGGAAGGGTCTGGAGGCAGGAGAATGATTTGGTTTTTGCAAAGGGGGAAAGAGCCTTGTGGTTTCGCAAGAGTCATCTGAGATGTAGAGGGTGGGTTCAGCGTGATGACCCTGGAGATGGGCTTGCATTTTGCCCAGTGACTTCTGGTTAGGACCTCAGGCCCTCTCTCTGGCTGCTGGCTGTGAGTGTCAGTAACCCTCGGGCCTCTCTCTCCGCTCTGTGGGAGTGAAGGAGCCCCTCTCAGGTACCGTTGGCTTCAAATGCCCAGTCCCACTGTGGGGCTGGCTTTCCCGAAGCTTATGCATGTCAGAAAGCTGCTCACTTTCTGTTCGGCGCCAAAGCAGGCAGTGCCCTTTGTCTTCATTAACGGCTTGGTGCGTGGCTTGGTGAGTTCTCTCATGACTTTCTGTTCCTTAGAGAAGGAGAGGGAAGACCCTAGTCTGCTGAGTCCACACTGTATGCCCACTTCTGATAGTCCTGGCACATGGCAGTTGGTCTATTATTTATTTATTTATTTATTTTATTTTATTTTTATTCTTTTTTTAAAGATTTTATTTATTTATTTGACAGAGAGAGATCACAAGTAGGCAGAGAGGCAGGCAGAGAGAGAGGAGGAAGCAGGCTCCCTGCTGAGCAGAGAGCCCGATGTGGGACTCGATCCCAGCACCCTGAGATTATGACCTGAGCCGAAGGCAGAGGCTTAACCCACTGAGCCACCCAGGCGCCCCATATTTATTTATTTTTTTAAAGATTTATCTATTTGAGCGGGGAGGGGCAGAGGGAGAAAATCTTTAAGCAGACTCCCCTTTGAGCGCAGAGGTTGATGTGAGGCTCGATCCCATGACCCTGAGATCCCAAGCTGTGCCAAAACCAAGAGTCAGATGGTTAATGGACTGAGCCACCCAGGTGCCCTGGGCCATAGTGTCTTTTGAGTAAATGAGTAAATCCTTCAATGAATGAAAGATCTGGACCGCCTTCTGTGAATTGCCCCTTTCAGAAGCACATAGTCCTTCAGTCCTTGTGCCATAAGTTGAATTAGGAGAGACTGAGATTGGCCATAAGGAGGAAGGTCTCTATTGTAAGAATTTTCAGGGAGTGGGACACATAATCTGAGGGTGACCTGAGGGAAGTGGAGACCATTCCTATTTGGAAGGGAGCTGCTCGTGGCCCTTTCTGGCTGCCACTGAGGGGACATTTTTGCCCTGCTGGAGTGACTCACATTACACTCCTTCCTCTGAGGTTTCCAGCTATTAATTAGATTTCTTAGCTCTCACAGTAGACTTGAATATCCTTTGATAAGAAGTAAAAAGTGTGGTCGAACACAGGAGTGTACTACTTCTCCCGGGGCCTGCCTGGTGGATGTCACTGGCCGGCTCTCTGGCCCACGCAGAGCGAGGCTGTGAGCACAGTTCCCCCAGGATGCCTCCTCTCCTCGACATGCTCAGAGGGAGTAGTCCTCCGAATGTTTGCACATGCTTCCAAGCTGCTTTCTCCACCTTCAGTCAAGCCCTTGAGACAGAAGGTCTTCTGTTTCTGCGACTCAGGGGAAAAGGGCCCCTGAATGTCCAGGCTCAAGCTGGAGTGGAAAAAGGTGTGTTGCAAGAGCTGCATCTGAGCAAACCCAGTCCCACCGAGGCCTTCTGCCTCCCGCAGGCCAGGCCCCAGTGGTGAGCCTTTTCCTCAGCCCTTTGCTGAACTCTGGGCCTGGTCAGGCCAAATTTCTGACCCTAGCCTCAATTCTCCAGGCGCTTGTGCTGTTAGAACCTTGTTCCTTAAAGTCCAGACTCTAGACTAGGAGCCCTCATGTCACCTGCTCGAAATGGGGTCTCGGGCCCCACCCCCCAGACTTCTGGAGTTCGTCTGTATTTTACCAAGATCCCAGTGGTTTATGTGCACAGTCAGGTGTGAGAAGCACTGTGCTAGAGGACTTTGCTTGCTGAGGGGACAACTGAGGGGATGGCTGGAGGCTCGTTTGAGTATGACCTATGGCCCTGTCTTTGCACAGTACCTTTAGAACAGGGCTCCTTTACTAGCCAAGGTGAAGGATGGGTTGTGTTGTTCATTCGTTCAGGGATGGGTTTGTGATCCCAATGAGTATGACTGGTCTGTGCAAGTCCGATGGTGTCCGAAGAGGCAAGCCCACAACTATGTGCTGGGAGAATGAGGAAATGTCAAATTGCCTGGGGTGGGGACCAGAGAGAGAATCCCAAGCAGATCCCTGCTGAGCATGGACCCCAACACTGCAGGATTCCATCCCATGACTCAGATCTTGACCTGAGCTGATATCAAGAGTTGAACACTTAGCTGACTGAGCCACCCAGGTGCCCCTAGAAATGTCTTTAAATCCTTACCTATTTTCTTTCCCTGTACGTATCTTGCCAGGGACCCATAACTGACAGTTTGTGGATAGTCTGTGAGCATGGTTTTAGTGGCCCTGGTCTAGAGCGCCGTGTTATGATCAGACCCAGGTGTGAACCCTGCCTCTGTCACTTATTTGCTGTGTGTTTTGGACAGCTGTTTAGCCTCTCTGAGCCTCAGTTTTGTCATCTGTAAATCAGAGATGATAATGCCCCCACCTCATAGGATGGGAATGAGGATTCAATGAGATAAGCATGGGTAAGGCACAGAGCCCGGTGCACAGAAGGCACCCTTGATAATACCGGCTAATCAAATGGCACCATCGTCATTGTTTAATGTCTTGGAACAGTTGATATGAAGACAGTAGCCCTTGTAAAAGCATGCCCTTGTTTTTGGGTAGACAGTGGTCTTTAAAACTAGCAAACTTGTTCAGAACAGAAATTTTTTTCTCCTGCTAATTTCTGATAGTTTAGGGCTACTGATCATGAACTTGCGTCTATGTAGGCCCAAACAAAATCCAGAATCAGAATTGGGACAGTGTTGGAACTTGTTTTTAAGTGATGGAAAGAAGTAATAAACACTGTAGGAAACCCATGTCATCCCGCACCGCCTTGCTGTTACTGCTGTCCCCCGCCTCCTGCACAATGTATCTCGGGCTCACCCTCTCCCAGGCGGGCTAGGTGGAGTTTCCTTGCCAAGTTCCCTGATTCTGCATCCTCCCTTTCTGGAGAAATTTAGGCTACCCTCTTGGCTATTTCTTCAGAGTAAGGAGGTGAAGTGAAGTAGAGGACTCAAGTCAAAAGATCTGTGTTCTAGAGGCAAGTTAGCAAGGCATCACCTCATTGGCCCACAGTTCTTACCTCTTTTTGAGTCCCAGATCCTTTCAATGATCTAAAGAGAACTTGGACCCTCCCTTCCACCCTGGAAAGTGAATGCACACACAAACCCATGAATTGTGTGTTTGATTTTGGGGGAGGTAGGGTTGGGGGGCAGTCCGTGGACTTCATCAAACCCTCAAGAACCCTTTGCTGAGAATCTCCTACCAGGTTGTGAGCTCCACAAGGCCTATTTCTCGTGGACTAGACTATCTAAGTGACCTGCAGAATGGGACAAAGGGGCAAAAGCATGGGCTTGGGGCTCTGAGTTCTGGGGTCTGAATCATTCTTCTGCTACTTGGTAGCTTGTTGACCTTGGATGAGCTACTTATCTCCTCCAAGCCTCAGTTTTCCCATCTATAAAGTGGGGATAAGACAGTAACTACCTCAGTAGAGTAGTTGTGAGATTGGACTAGGTAACATTGGTCAAATGCTCCCGTCCCATTTTTGTGTAGTCTACAGAATGTCCTGTTGCTTCCTGGAGGAGTCCCACCTCAGTGATAAGAACCACACGGCTCCTGTTTTAGGGCATCCATATTTGGACCGAGAGTGTGAGGCTTTCCTTTGAGTGAGTGGCGAGCAGACCCCTTGCTGTAACTCTGGGAAATCTGAAGGTCTGGAGAGTTGTGGAGCCAGGCTCCTAGATGCTGCCTGACCTAGCTGCCCCTGGTCAGTCGTTCCCCTGTGCTGTTGGACTTGGCTCTGTGCGTGGAGATCACTGCTTCAGGAGCTTCCCTGAAACCCAGAAGGTTGGGGAGGAGCCAAAATGAAGAATGGAGCAGCAGACTCGTTTTTCTCCCCTTAATTAACTCTGTCTCTTTTGCTCCCCAGGCTCTCTGCTGCCCCAGCAATTAGTGGGAGTGTTAACTGGGGTCAGGGCAGGAGCTCCTGGGGACAGTGCTGAGGAAGTGCCTCTCAGGCCCCAATGAGGGCTTTGCCTCCTGCCGCCCAGGCCCACCTACCCCTTGCTCTGCCCCCTTTAGCTGAGCGGCTCCAAAAGCCAGGACAGCCCCCCCCCCCCCCCCCCCCCACAGCGGCCTCTCCCCCGCTCTGGCTCAGCTGTTGTGTGAGAATGGCAAGGAGTTAAAGGACTCCAAACATTGGCCCCCACTGGGCCCTTAATGACATTAGCGCACAAAGCCGCAGTGCAGGCCGGCTGCTCTGGGTGAAGCGCCTGGCCTGGCCCTGAACAATTGCCCTTCTGTTCTCATGGCCTGTTTTCCCCCAGCTGCGCCTCCTTTCATCTGGGCCTCTTTCCCAGGGGCTCGGGCGCATTCCCAGGCGAGTGGAATCTCAGTGCTAACCTTCTTACTTCTTCCCTGGCTTCCTTGGTTTTGTTTCCTCCCTCGCCGGCCCTCCACAGCCGTTCCTGCTGCTCCCGATCCCCCTCCCAGGCTGCGCACAGGGCCGTGGGCTCCGGGGTTAGAGCGTGTGGGTGAATGATCTGGGGGGAGACACGTTAGTGTGCTCGTCTGTGTTTGCAGCTGCTTTGCATGTTGTCGTGAATGGGGAGTAAAATGCCCCCACTTTATCATGATACCCCACTAATCATAATGATAACCGTCATTTGTTTAGAATTTGATCATTTTTAGAAGTGCTGCCCCAAGGGAGCCTGGGGGGCTCAGTCCATTGAGCGTCTGCCTTTGGCTCAGGTCGTGATCTCAGGGTCCGGGGATAGGGCCCCAAATGGGGCTCCCTGCTCAGTGGGGAGTCTCCTTGTCTCCTTGTCCCTCTCCCTCTGCCTGTTGCCCCTGCTCTTGCTGTTTCTCTTGCAAAAATAAATAAATAAAATCTTAAAAAATAAAGGAAAAAAAGGAATTGCGGGCCCATACATTTCTCACTGCCATGGGAACAGCTGTGTACGGTGGCCAGGCTGGGCATCCCTGATGCCTCATTCTGGGCAGTGCAGGGACTAGGGAGCTGCAGAGCAAGGCTGGGACTCAGGGCTGCCGCCCCGGCGCTCCTGCCTCCTTAGCTTCACCCTTTTTCAGTACCTCTTGCCCATGTTTTCAGCAGAAATGCTGGCCATGGGCGGCCCTCCAGGAGGGGCACCATTTGTGATGGGTGACCTGTGCTTCTTGCCATGAGCTGCAAGTGAGGGACGGCTGAGGACTTGCCTTCCTCCTCTCTCCACTTGACTCTGCCCATTCCCCAGCTTCCAGGGATAAGGCCATCACTTTGCTTTTTTTTTTTTTTTAATTTCCATTGAGCTGTTGAGCTATTCCAGATGCTTAGGTCTTTCAAATCTCCAGAGAAGGAAATTCTCTAGCCCTCTCCACATTCCAGTGTCACCGGCCTTGGCATTCAGCACCAGCCTCCTGACCCTGTGATGGGAACTTCCCAGGAAGTGGGACCTGCAGAACCTGCTTTTTTGGCCCCAGGCAGGCCTGCCCAGCGTCCTAGCCAGATGCAGTCTTTGCCCTCCGCAGGCCAGCCACCAGGCAGCGGAGCTCAGGCGGCGGCTGGGTGACTGCAAGGGGGGCCCTCCCGGGAGGATCTCTGACTGCAGAACCAGCCCTGGTTCCGGCAGCACAGCCCCTGTAATTAGTGTTCTTTAGGAGACAGCTGGTGCCATTTTTTCGCTTTAAACCCCCTTCCTTCACATTTGCACACGGCTTAGGGACCTGCCATTCTCACTCCCACCGACATTCCCACGAGGCTCCTGAGCCCCATATGGTGAAGTTTGTCTCTTTTATATCCTTGTGCTGGGGTGGGGAGCGGGAATCCGTGTCTGCTGGGGGTCTCCGAGGGGCCTGGGAGCTCTGCGGTGGCAGCTGTCTTCTGCCTTTCTGCCTCGGGCGGAGCGCCTGACTGGGCCTAAGACTCACCACAAGCCTGTAGAACACTTTCACGGCTAATGGGCTTTTTGTTCTGTTCCCTGGAGAATTTCAGCCCCTTGGGAACGTCCCCACCACCCCACTTGCTTGTCCAGGTGTTACCGCAACAGCCCTGTGGACTCTGGAGGCCCTGTGGCTGTCCCGTCTCATTGCTGGGGGCTGCCTTGGGTTTAGTACCCCCTCCCCTGGCAGGGCTTCACGCTGACTCTCAGATGCCCGGATTGTGGTTAGAAGTTGCTCCCCTTCTCCCTGCACAGTTTATGTGCTCACTAAAGAAAAACTGGAAAATGCTTCGTCTCTAACACAGGAATGATCATCCCGATCGTTTAAAAATTGCCACCGATAAAATTCGGTTTTATTTCCTTCTGTTCTTTTTTTAATGTGCGTTGATTAAAAAAAATCCTTGTAATCATACTAATTACCGACTTTTGTATGTAGCTTTTTTTATGTAACTGCACAAGGAGGGTTTTTTAATGAAATGGCATGATTTCAAAAAATTATTTCAAACAGCTGTGTAATATTTCTTCACAAGGCCATAGTACCTCTCCCTCGCACGTCCCCCTGTTGTTACCTACCCCCTCCTCAACTCGTCTTTGTTTTAAGCCTCAGAACTTTATGGAACATGCAGGCAGGAGCCGTTTGTTTGGGTTGTATTGGTGTAATATTAATCCAGAGCTGGGGCCTCTGCCAAGGCCTCTTCTTGCCAAGGCGCAAGGAGGGGCCTGGCCATGGGGTAGGTCTGGAGGGGACAGAGGTTCCTAGCACCAGCTCTTCTGTGCTTGGCTTCCTAGTCCTTAAAGTGGGGCACTTGTTTGAGTGGCCTTTGGCGGCGTCAGGAAGCTTCTGCACCTTATGCAGGGGTAAGGCGAGGGGACACAAGTTCAGGTTGGCTCTCAGAGCCCATCAGGGAATTGGTTGAGTCTCATTTCCAGTCTTGGGCCCGACACGGTGGCCCAGGTGCCAGGAACACGCTGCTGTGACCCAGCCTGGTCTCCTTCCTTGAGCTGTTTTGGATTCCTGCCCTGTTCCACAAGCAGAGCCTTCCCTCCGAGCCTCCAGGGTATTCCCCTGCAGTCATCGGGTGCTGCTCACCAACCCCATTCTCGAGGGACCAGGGATGGCAGCAGCCTGGACGCTATCTAGGGCCAGTGCTGTTCAGTCACTCCAGATGGGAGGGTAGACACCAGCCTTTTCTCCCAGTGCCTCTTAATGACACATCTGATGGTGGTAATGGTTAATAATAGCAGATGCAAAGACAACAAGCATTCTCCTTTGTGCTTGAGACCCAAAGCTACTTCTAGTTCTCTTGATTTTACACCCTTTTCCCTTTCTTCCTGCCCTAGTGGAGGGATCAGCTGAGGAGTTGAGAGATTTGAGTTCGGAACAGCAGTGTAAAGAGGCAGGGAGGATTGGCCAGGCTTAGGTTCCAATCTGGCTCTGACCTCTGCCTGTTCCGTTGTTGCTGACCTACTGAGCCCGTTGCCTCACCCACGCCTCCAATGGAGACAGTGACGTTGGACTTGCAAAGTTGACAGGAGGATCATATGAGAGTGTTTTTGTCAAATTCCCTCTGACGCAGTAGGTGCCCAGTCAGTGTTACTTGTGGATGTTGGTCAGGTCAGGGTCACAGAATGCACCGACCTCAAAGCCGGCGGGACCTGCCCAATCAGCCCCCTCCCTGCTCACATTTTCCCGGTGTTTCCTCCATTGTGCGCA
This sequence comes from Mustela nigripes, assembly GCF_022355385.1. Classification (NCBI taxonomy): domain Eukaryota; kingdom Metazoa; phylum Chordata; class Mammalia; order Carnivora; family Mustelidae; genus Mustela; species Mustela nigripes. The sequence goes on along the minus strand of NC_081572.1, from coordinate 31,718,652 downwards.
TAGCACATACGTAACCAGCCCTAGGCAGGAAGCATTCCTGTTTGGCTGATCAGAGAAGTATGGCAGACCAGAGCTGACTGACATTGTTTTCAGCTCCTGGCTGGGACATCCTGCCAAGTCAGGCCCTCTTGTTCTCCTCCTCGCTCATCCCAGTGAAAGTAACAAGAGCCCTTTCCTTTAGGCTTTTCCTGTGGCGGGTCTGGAGAAGGCAACTCCATGTGAATGCATGGTGTGGCGTCATGATTAATTTGCAAGTACGTCTTTGTGGCCACACTTGTCTGCAGGCTCTTGTTAGAACCTAAAAAAGCCAACAGGAAACCAAAGAGAGAGTCATCTGGGGACAGGCTTGGGTGCTGGGTCCTGGTGCCCCCGTCTAAGGTACAGAGTTGACCACTTCCAGGAGGCAGTGAACTCTAGCCTGGCTAGACAGAACTAGCCCTTGACACTGTCCAGAAAAGAATCTTAACGAACTTTCCAGCCATCTTCCCAAGACCTTGAGTTTTGGATGTTGTTCCTCCAGAGGCCATCACCTGGGAGCTAATTGGAAATGCAGAATCTCAGGGCTCAGATGAAACCTGCTGAGTCAGGAGCTGCATTTTAGCAAGATCCCCACACAACCACACAAGAGGTTTGTGTGCCTGTTAAATGGCGCCGATTTAGATCCGTTCTCAGCCAGGGATGATTAATCAGTTGTAAAATTTTTAAAAAGTACCTATTTCCTAGGTCCCACCCCAGACCGTGAATCAGGATCACTGTAGGTAAGATCTGGGCGCTGGTATTAAAACAGGAAAAAATTCTAGGTGATTCTAACGTGCAGCTGGAGTAGAGAATTGACTTGGATCCCTGTCTTCGAGGTAAATGCTCCAAATGATGGTATGATGATGGTAAGAGTTGCTGTTTCCTGAACTTCTAGTTCGCAGCAAGGTCATCACCCTTCTCCAGAATCCTGTGTGAAGGTCTTTACGTTTGTCTAGAGTCTCCGTTTAAGCCTGAAGGTGGTAGCTATGTCACCATCTCATATTTGAAAGCACCGAGGCTCACACAGAGGTGAAGCAAGGCACTGAAGGCCACAGAAGTAGTAGGGCTCGACTGCCTGCCCAGAAGCCTCTTCAGCCATTGCTGGAACCAAAGCTCATAATAGTTTAGATGGCTCTCGTTCTTCTTGGAAAATCTGGCAGGGGACTTTTTTTCTGGCACGGTTTCAAGGATGCTTTCAGACCGTGTGGTTTCAAGATCGTTTAGTTTGAGGAAAAGCACAGCGGCCTTGAATCCCGAGATTCATGTGTCCCCTAGAAAAAGGGGATAGAGGGGCAAGGTGAGTGAGGGACAGACAAGTTGCAAATGACTGATAGAGAAACCTTAAGGAATTTTCAAAGGTCGGAGAGCCCAGCTCTGTTTGAAGCTAGCCCTTGAAGCTAGCCCGTGGGTTGGAGTCAGTCACTTTATCCCTCTGTGCCCAAACCCCATGCTCCCCCAGATGAGCGAGGACAGAACTCCCGCTGCTCTCTCCAGTTATGCAAAATCTAAGATAACAGTGGGTAAACTGAGGCACTGACCAACAGCAAGCCAAACCGCAGACCCCCTAAGCCATTTGCTCGGGGAGTAGCCGGGAGGCCATGGTGCCGGGGCTGGCTGCCACAGGGAGTCAGAGTAAGCCCGGGAGACGGGGAGGACACAGAACCCAAAGCAGAACCTCCCCAGGACTTGGGAGCCTGCGAAGAAAGCAGGCAAGAAGTGCAAAGAAAACGGGCCAGACATTGAGAAATAGCCCTTTCTTCCGTGTTTTGAACCACGTCCAAACCCAACTTCTAAGTTCGAATAAGGATTTGAAAATCAGCCTGGGGCTCCCACGGAATCTAAATCCAGGTTAGTGTGTGCCTCTCCCTTATAAAGTCATGGAATAGCTGCATTCAGGGAATGGGATGAGTGCGGGTGGATGTTTCACTGCTTTTTCTTTCATTGCTTTTCTTTTCAAGAAAACTCCCCACCCTGGCATTCTGTGGCAGTCTGCAGTCCTCAGGGGTCTTTAGGCACATCCTGGCTTTGCTGCACCCTGCACCAGCGCTATGGGGAGAGGCGCGTAGGGGTGGGTGGGGAGGGGGACACTCATTATATCGCAGAGGATACGTAGGCCCACAGATGCTAAGTGGGAGCCTGGAGGTTCCCCAGCAAACTGGGGCCGGGCCTGGCCTTGAATCCAGATCTTTGGACTCCAAGCACAACGCTCCCTGTTTCCGTCCCATCAATGCTTCTGTGCAGACGCCCTCCTTGGCCCTTCCAGAGTATGGTAGATGTAGCTCATAAAATACAGTCAATTTCAGTAATCTGTGCTTGTGTTATTTATTTATTTATTTATTTATTTATTTATTTATTTATTTGGCTCCACGCCCAGCATAGAGCCCAACATGGGGCTTGATTTCACCACCGTGAGATGGAGACCTGCGCTGAGATCAAGAGTCAGATGTTTAACCAACTGAGCCACCCTGGCGCCCTGTGCTTGTGCTTTCTTCTATTTTTTAAAAAGATTTATTTATTTATTTTGAGAGAGAGAGAGAGAGCATGCACAAGCAGGAGGGGCAGAGGGAGAGGCTCAAGCAGACTCCATGCTGAGAGCAGAGCACAGTGTGGGGCCTGATCTCAGGACCCCGAGGTCACAATCTGAGCCAAAATCAAGGTCTGACACTTAACCGACTGTGCCCGCCCTCCCCACCCCGCGCCCCTCTGTGCTTGTATTTTAAAACATGCTTTCCTCTTTAAAAAAAAATGTTATAAAAGGGGCGCCTGGGTGGCTTAGTTGTTGAGTGGCTGTCTTCGGCTCAGGTCATGATCCCGGGGCCCTGGGATGGAGCCCCACATCAAGCTCCCTGCTTGGCGGGAAGCCTGCTTCTTCCTCTCCTGCTCCCCTGTTTGTGTTTCTCTCTCTCGCTGTGTCTCTTTCTGTCAAATAAAATCTTAAAAAAAAAGTTATTAAACAGCTTTCCTTTTAAACCAATACACAAACACATGATTTTTATTAAAAATCTCAAATAATATTGGGACGCCTGGGTGGCTCAGTGGGTTGAGGCCTCTGTCTTCGGCTCAGGTCATGATCCCAGGGTCCTGGGATTGAGCCCTGCATCAGGCTCTCTGCTTGGCGTGGAGCCTGCTTCCTCGTCTCTCTCTGCCTCTCTCTCTCCCTGTCTTTCTGCCTACTTGTGATCCCTGTCTGTCAAATAAATAAATAAAAATCTTTAAAAAACATTTTCAAATAATATAAGTCAAAATTCTCCCTTAACTACCTTCCCGGGCCCACTCTTCAGAGGTAACCGCCAATGACAGTTTGATGTGACTTTGCCTAGTCCTTTTCAAAAAAGCATTTTGCATGTGTTACTGATGGATTATTATAATCCCTAACCATCTTGCTTGCTTTAATTGCCAGCTGTGCATATGTGTGTAGAGAAAGCAAACATTCTAATATTACCTCCAGCAAGATAAAACCAGGATGGTACAACAGGATGGAAAACGGTCTGGTGATTTAGAGCAGTGATTCTCCAACTTGGATGTGTGTATGAATCGCCCATAGATTTTTCTAAAATGCAGATTTTGGTTCAGTGGGTTTGGGGGAGGTGCTAGGATCCTGCCTGTCTAATAGGCCCCAGTGCATACAGATCTTGCTAGTTGTAGGCCACACTTTGGGTACGGAGGGTTTGGAGCACCCGCTCTGGAATCAAACACACCTGCTGGGCCTTTCACTGCGAGCTGACCAAGCCAGGCAGGGGCGTAAGCCTTCTGTGCTTGTAAATCAGGGGTAAGAAGGATCCATAGGATTATTGTGAAAACAAAATGATCTGGGGCCTGTGAAGCCCAGCACATGGTGAGCGTTCCATAAATATAAGTTATTCGTGTGATCTAGAGACAAATACCATCAAGTCATCTGAGCCGAGCAGGAAATGCTGGCTGGTTGGCTGCTCTTCAGGGCTGCCTGTGCTGACGCACTTCTCCGCTGTTCATTTTGTGCCATCGTCATAAGGATATTTAATATGCTTTATGTGCTTCATTTCCATTCGGTTATGAGGAAACAGGCTCAGGGTGTTTGCAGGACTTAACCAAATCCATGCAGCTAAGAAGTAGCAGAAGCAAACTTACAACCCAGGGTCCAGGTCTGGCACTTGTTGTATACACCACAGCTGACGTCTTTTATGGGTGGTGCGGACACTAGAGCATCTCAGCATGGTTCCAGGGAAGGAAAGCGACAGGCTTCAGACTTTTTTTGCTCTCACATCTGGGAAAAGAATTTTGAAAAACTGTGTCCTCTGACACATTTTAAAATTCACTTATGAAAACTTCTATCACAATTTTGGAGCGCCTGGTTGGCACAATCTGTTGAGTGGCCAACTCTTGATTTCTGCTTGGGTGGTGATCTTGGGGTCGTGAGATCGAGTCCCGTGTCGGGCCCTGTGCTCAGCCTGGAGCCTGCTGGAGATTTTCCCTCTGCCCCTCCCCCTGCTTGCATACACACACTCTCTCTGTGTAGGATAAATAAATCTTTAAGAAGAAAAAACTAACTTTTATCATAACTTTAAGTAGAGTGAATTTCCAGGTTGATTGTATATCATATATTTGGAATCAAACACATATTTGTTTCAAATATATTTTTGTCAAAGCCTTAAACCAGCAAACTCGGCCCTTGCAATTACAGATAATGTCATAATTCCCAATTGGCAAAGCTGGACCTTGTCATTTGAGCTGTCAGCCAAATCATACTTTGTGTCAGAAAAAGTCAGACTCTGTGTTGCGATTTGAGTAAATGTGTCCAACAGGTGTCCCTGTGTCAGCATCCTTGTTCCCTGATTGTAACCTGAAAACAAAGACAAGGCCTTGGTAAAATAAAGCCAGCCCCGTTCTCTCTTTTTAAAAAGATTTTATTTATTTGTGAGAGAGAACGCACAATCAGGGGGAATGGCAGAGGGAGAAAGAGAAGCAGAATCCCTGCTGAGCAGGGAGCCCAATGCAGTACTCAGTCCCAGGAGCCTGGGAGCATGACCTGAGCCACAAGCCGATGATTAACGACTGAGCCACCCAGGCATCCTATGGCTAGCTCCTTCTCCGTGCCCCATTCTCCTGGGCCTCCCCCAGGAATGCTACATTCTCCAGCCGCCCCTTTGTCTGGGGGCATTCACACCCCAAGGGAGAGCATCAGGATACAGTTAGGATGGCGGGGGGGTGGGCCTTTCTCTGGGGAAATGGTGAGGAGGGACCACTGTGTAAAAAGAACTGTAGACCCAGACAGCTGCCAGTCCAGCCATTTAAGAAAGGACTCCCCATGTGATGGAGGTTTGGGAAACTTATTCCCTGAAAGCCAGCCGGGTCCAAGCAGCCCCTGGACATGCCTGCATTTCCCACACTTGTGCTGACAGGAAGAATACTGGACCAGGGGCCCACTGGAGATGCCGCCCGGGTTTTGCTCTATGAACATGACATCGCTCACTTTAGAGCTTGTGGGCCTTTGGGAATCTTTTGCTGGAGCTGGGACTGGGTCTGCCTCCCGTGGGCTCCCCAGCCACACCTGGACGCACGTCCCATGTTTCTTCCCAGCTCGTCCTTTCCCTGTGAGTTGGCAGGAGCTCACACTATCAGGATGTCTCCTTGTTACAGTTCAGTGGAGGCCCAGAACAAGAGCGTAATTTCACGGCCACAGGTCAGTCCACGTGCCCCCACCAAGAAAGCTGCTGGCCTTCCCAGGGTAGGCATCACAAGGCAAAAAAGCCTTGAAGGAGTCAGAAGAGCTGGTCTTCAGACCCCATCCCCTGCCTCAGTGCAAGTCGCTTAGACTCATGTTCAGCTTGTCTGTTAAATGGGCTGACGTGGCAGCACTTAACCTAGCGTTCACAGGCTTTGACGTGGGGGCAGACCTGACTTTGCCGTTTACTAGTTGCGTGATCTCGAGACAGTTACTTGCCTCTCTGTGCCTGTCTCCCCATCAGTAAGCAGGGAGGAGGACAGTGTCTCCCTCTCAGGCAGGGTGAGAGGGTGAATGAAACAATGACTATATAGTATCGGGCCCACACAGCATGCTCAGTAAATATTATTGTTGCTGTTATGCTTGTTTTTTGTTCTCTGTAGGAATTACAGTCCAGGAAAAGCTGAGTGGAGTGAAGTCCTGCCTGAGATGCTCCAAGAGCAGGGCTGGCCTGGTGTGTGGCATTGTGTCCTTCCCAGGGTGGCAACGTGTTCTGAGGGGCCCTTAATACCTGTCACCCCATGAGTGACGAGAGCAAGCGCCCAGGCTCTCGTTACTGCCCTGAGCCCCGGCCATCTGCAGAGCCTACTGTCAGCATCTTCCTCTGGCCTTCACCCAGGAGCATTCTAGCTTCTGGCCTTCTTGTCATCCTGGGGGAATGAGGACTGACCGCTTAGGCTCCCCACATCTCCCCTCAGCTAATGGCTTTGAGAGTGACCTGCTTTTGGGGTCCACCCCTCCGGGCCTGTCAGAGACCTCTTGTTGCCCAGCTTCTGCCACTGTAGGCTCCTGTGCTCTCCGATGGTGGACGGGCCACAGATCCCCAACTAACTCACCTTTTTGTTTTAAAGCTGTCCTGTCTCAATTTCGTGTGGGCCTCTCCCAGCAGATTTGATTTGATTATTTTATTTATTAAAGATTTTATTTATTTAATTTGAGAGAGAGGGAGAGAACACGAGCAGCGGTGAGGGGCAGAGGGAGAGAAGGAAGCAGCCTCCCCGCCAGGCCCAACGCAGAGCCAGGACCCTGAGGTCATGACCTGAGCCAAAGGCGGATTCTTAACCCACTGAGCCACCCAGGCACCCCCTCAGCAGGTTTTTTTGTGTTTTTTTTTTTAAGATTTTATTTATTTATTTGACAGACGGAGATCACAGAGAAGCAGGCAGAGAGAGGGGAGGAAGCAGGCTCCCTGCTGAGCAGAGAGCCTGATGCGGGGCTTGATTCCAGGACCCTGGGATCATGACCTGAGCCGAAGGCAGAGGCTTTAACCCACTGAGCCACCCAGGTGCCCCTCCTCCAGCAGATATTTTTATGAAGAGTCTTGTCGCCACCCCTCCATCCCTTCCACTTGGGAATTTTGTCATCTTTTCTTGCAAACTTTCACCTGGAAACTACTCCCTTGTCCTGGTCCTCAGTCTCAGAAACGTAAATAATGAAAGAAAACAGACACTCCAATCCACTATGGGATTTGCTGTTTCAAGGAATCCCTTTGTCAAGCAGAGAATCCTTTTGTAAAGTGAATAATTGCTCACTTTGGATTTCTGTCCAGGATTTTTCGTTCAGGAGTTTTCTCAGGAGTGGGCCCAGGCTGGTTTGTAAGCCTGGGGGATGGGGAGGCTCCTGGCCTCCCACTCTACCAACTGAAAGGGCTCGGGCTATGGCTTCTAGATCTTCTGATTACCTTTAATCCTTCCGCCGTCTTCCTGTCAGGGCGCTGGCCCGCCAACATCCATCACTCCGGCCCGGAAGGTGGTGACGGGTTTGTGTTTCTCGCTCTGTTTTGTTCCTTTGCTTCGCCAGTCGTGTCTCCATGGAAACAGGTGCAGCCTTTGTGTTGCCTTTGCTTTGGGCAAATCGATGTCTACTGGGGATTTTTCTTTGCTGTCTACCCAACCCCCCTCCCCAGTTTGGCATCAAAGGGAGAAGGGGCTGCAGTAGCAGCGCAGGGATTGACAGGAGCCCTCTGGGGGCCAGGAGCACCCGGGGTAGGGGAGTCAACTGTGAGTCCTCTGGCCTGGGACTCCCAGGCGTGGGGCCTGGCATGGCCTCCCCTTCAGGGTTGCGACAGGTGCACTGTGAGGCAGTCAGATGGAGGGGAGCGCACAGTGGTCTGTAGACACTCAGCCCTCCGGGGCCCTCTGTGTTCCCAGAGTCAGTTGCTGGCCGCTGGGGCCAGTGGGCCGGATGGGTGAGCAGGCGTCTGTGCTGATCCTTTGGCAGGACCTTGAGGGAGAGGATTCTGACCTTTCTGGGCCCTGGTTTCTCCTGAGAGCATGGGATATTTTAAACCTCTTTGGTGATGTGATGCCTTTGACCTTCAGGAAACCCCACATTTGGGTAAACTCGGCTAAGTTATTGTCACAAGCTTGTACACCCTGCATTTGATCCCAACCGGTGGGTTACCTGGTTTGAGATAAATCCTCAGATTGAGGATCCTCTCTTTAGACTAAGCATCTTACTCCTGTTCCAGGTGCCCCCCCCCCCCGCCCCCAGGCGCCCCCTCCTCTGGTCTAGGGGATCCTTCTGTTCCAGGCCAAAGCACAAGTGTTGGTCTGAGCAGCCTGGGGCAATAGCAGATGTGCTTGGTGGCCTGCAGCACTGCCAGAGACTAGTTCACTAGTGATTGGCGAGGGCGCCCCCAGGGACGGGGCTTCTGGGGGCGAAGCAGCAGTGTTTGAAAAATACAGTCACCTCAGTCACTGTTACTGCAGCTTTGACCATCTCCATTATCCGAGTGGCGACCCAGTAGGTTTCTAGCAATACTGCACTCGGGCTAACTTTAATGCAGTCACTTTAGCTTTGTTGATTAAATCAGCAAACTCTAAACATCATTTTAATATCTGAACTCTCTCCCCATCTGCCTGTTAAATGCAGCCAAAGATATCTTTAACCTCAGATTTGCATTATCTGAGAGCCTCCCTCGGGATAGGACCCAGGGCGTCCAGTGGGTCAGGTGATACACTTGCGGTGGCAAAGAGGGCAAAGGTCAAGTTGTCCAGTCTTCTGCCTGCAGAATGGGTACCTGACAAGGCTGCAGCTTTTGGGGCTCTAGCCTGGGAAATGAACTCTCCCACGCTTCTTTATAGTCCACGAGTTCCTTCTGGAATCTAACTGAAATCCCATCTCATTTTGTCCTGACCTTAAGAAAGATCGAGAACAGAGAGCGAGTATCCTTAATGATTGCTCAAAGACTCTTCAGTCTCTGCTTGGCCTTGGCCAGAGACATCCCATTTTTGAGGGTTGTCTTCTAACTCTCCTTCAGCAGAACACTGCCCGAGTTTTCTGTTGGTAAGACAAGGGGAAAGGGGGCCGTCTCCCTGGCTTAGTGTAAAAATCAGATGAAGGCTCTGCGGACACACCACACCACGTGCCTGTCATGTGGCTCCCTTTCAGTCACCCCGGTTGACCCTGAATACACTTTATTCCCTGCGTTCCGTGCTGCCACTCAGAGTTCCTGCTTTCTTCACAGCGTCTCTCCAGGAAAGCCCCGGAGCCTGTGGACCATCCTCCTCATTGTCCCTGGGCCCAGACAGGCCAGGTGGGGTGGGTGCCGCCCCTCACCGCCCCCCCCCCCACCGCTGCTCCTGGCCAGTAGGCCAGGAGACAGGGGCGTGGGGGAGAAGGCCCTGGATGGCACCAACGCTGTCACTGTTTCTCAACGACCCTCCGCCCCGCAGTGGGGACCTCTGACTCCTGGGCTCCCCCAGATGGCTGCAGCAGTGTTCCCCATACCTGACGGCGAGGGGCCTTCAGCAGGGACAAATGGCTGCTGCTCTGTGGACAGCAACCTGGACCTGGGCTTTGTCTGAAGTGTGACGCTTGGAGCCGTGGGGACCCCTAAACCACAGGGAGGGAGGGCTCTTGAGGGGGCTAGCTGTTTATCTTTCTCCCTTTGCATGGACTACCTTACCTGTAGCCAACTGGTGGAGAACAAGGACTGGCACCCACTGCCTGGGTACCTGTCTATCTCTGCCTCCGTTGGTCTTGGGCTTCTCCGTGGCACACAGGAAGTGCCACAAAAAATAATTGCTCTAATGTCGCTAGAGTTTTGACAAAACTTGCCTAGTGGAGCCATCTGATGTAAAATTTATTTTCCTCCCTTTCTCCTGGTTGGCATATATTATATATATTGCTTCCTTGCTTTATGCTGGGCACTGACCTGGGTGCTGGGGTCGGAAACTGAATCAGACCAAAACAATCCACTGCCCATAGGGGCCACCAACTGCACACGTGATAGGTGACTAGTGATAGTCACCATTGTGATAGGTGACTAGTGCTGCCACCTTGATGGTGCAGCAAGAATCTAACCAGCCAAGGCTGTGTGGGGGTGCGTCTTAGAATGCCTCTGGGAAGGCTTCTTGGAGGAGGACGACTGTGATCTGAATCCTGAACTAAAGAGTCACAGCTGATCAGTGTGAAGCTGCTGGGGCCAAGGCATGGAGAGCTTCAGGAAATATGCCAGGATCAGTGGTGGTCAGAGGAAGGAGCGGCCCAGGACTCAGATGTGCGTTTGGCTAAAGCAGCAGGTCCCTAGAGGACTGGCGGGCCTAAACTGGGAGGGAGGTATCCCTTCTCTAGAATCAGATCTCTGTGGGGGGGCCAGAAACAAAGGGCACCTCAGTGTTGACATTCCTTCTCCTCTCCAGCCGGTCTCTAGGTCCCTTGATATTTTCCCTGCGGCCACTGTCCCTCCCTCCTCCTCTCTTAGATAATAATTTGCTTCTCACCTCTGGGGTGGTGTCTCAGGCCTAGAAGCCCCCGGAATACCTGAGGCTCTTTGACTTGCTGTTGGGGATGGAGAATGGGAATTGCATGTTCCTTGTACCTCAAGGGACTCTGATTCAGTAGGGGACCCTGGACCTTTGTCTTTCAGAAGCTCTCCAGAGCTCCTGCTGCGCCCCTCCACCCTGCTGCGCCCCTCCACCCTGCTCCAGGAGCCTGAATGAACGCAGTGTTTCCCCACTGAGGCACTAAAGGATTTTCCCTGCTGGCTCTCCTTGCAGTTTCTTTCTTTTACTTTGACAGACGGTGTTATTGTTGCTTGTCTGTTTGTTTGCTTTGTTTTGTTTTTAAGTAGGTTCCACCCTGAGCACAGAGCCCACGGTCTGAACTCATGACCCTGAGATCAAGACCTGAGTCCTTTTTTCTTTTTTTAAAAAACTTTTTAGGGGCGCCTGGGTGGCTCAGTGGGTTATAGCCTCTGCCTTCAGCTCAGGTCATGATCCCAGGGTCCTAGGATCAAGCCCCGCATCAGGCTCTCTGCTTAGCAGGGAGCCTGCTTCCTCCTCTCTCTCTCTGCCTGCCTCTCTGCCTACTTGTGATCTCTGTCTGCCAAATAAATAAATAAAATCTTTTTATTTATTTGAGAGAGAGAGCAAGCAAGAGCACGAGCAGAGAGAGCAGCAGGCAGAGGCAGAAGCAGGCTCCTTGCTGAGCAAGGAGACCGATGCAGGACTTCATCCCAGGACCATCATGACCTGAGCCGAAGGCAGGTGCTTAACAGACTGAGTCGCCCAGGCATCACAAGACCTGAGTCTTGGTCAAGAGTGGGACACTTGAGGCGCCTGGGTGGCTCAGTCGGTTAAGGGTCAGCCTTGGGCTCAGGTCATGATCCTGGGGTTCTGGGATCATAGGGCTCCCTGCTCAGTGGGAAGTCTGCTTCTCCCTCTCCCTCTTCTGCTCCCTCTGCTTTTGCTCTCTCTCCCCCTCCTCCATCAAATAAATAAATAAAATCTTTTTTTAAAAAAAGGTCAGACACTTAACAGACTGAGCCACCCAGAACCCCTGCTGCTTATTTTTAAATCTCTCCCTTTATTCCTCCAATGGGAACCTCTATCATCTTGTTTTGGGCTTTTCTACCTTATAAAAAGATAGTTAGATAGTGCAATGGGGGCATGAAGAGGTAAAAGTTGCTCAAGGTCACAGAGAAGCCAACACCCCTGTGGAGAATCTGCGGTGTCTTCAGCCTGCTCAGAATATCTTGCTGGGGCAGAAGGCCCAAGTGTCCAGAGCCCCAGATGTTTGCAGAAATGGGGCAAGGGTCAGCTCTTTAGACATCTGCTGCCTTTTTATTAGGAGGTGGTGTCTTTTTGCCTCCCTCCAGTGGGTTCCAGGCCTGCACCATGACAGCTGGCATAGTCAGGCAGGTCTAAGGACCCAGAGGGGGCCCCACAGGACTAGCCAAGAGGGTCCTTGGCTTTGTGCAGGATAAAAAGCAAATGCAAGCCAGGAGGAAATGAAAGCAGAGTTTACTGAATAGCATAAGTGATAGAGTACAGCAGACAAAGTATCTAAAAGACTCAGAAAGGAAAGGAGACTTTGTCTCATTGTCACTGGAGTTAGGGGTTCACACAGGAAAAGGGTCCAAGGTGCCCCCCCAGGAATCCAGGGAGGGATCAATCAAAGGGAGTATCAGGTGAACAACAGATGTTCTCCCATAAGTCACCGAAGGCGGGGGTATTGATGCCAGTGTGGGCTGAGGTTTGTTCAAAGTTAATGTCCTGGAACACATTTGGGACCCGGTTCTTCTTAGATGTTATCAGGTGTTTTGGGATGAGGATGAATCAGAGAACACTGGGGTGCCTGGGTAGCTCAGGAGTTAAGCAACTGCCTTTAGCTGACTATGGTCATGGTCCCTGCTGGGCGGGAAGCCTGCTTCTCCCTCTCCCACTCCCCATTTGTGTTCCCTCTCTCTCTGTCTCTCTCACTGTCAAATAAGTAAATAAAATCTTGAAAGGAAGGAAGGGAGGAAGGAAGGAAAAATGGAAGGAAGGAACTCAGAACTTTTCAGTTCCTTGCTTCCCCCTGGGCATGGGAAAGTAGCTTCTTCGGTTTACCCATATGGAAGGTGAACTATAGAGCGTGAGGGGCACCGGATAGCTCATTCAGCTAAGCGTCGGACTCTTGATTTCAGCTCAGGTCATGATCTCAGGGTCCTGGGATCGAGCCCCATGCTGGCTCCGAGCTCAGTGGGTGTCTGCTTCTCTCTCTCTCTCTCTCTGCCCCTCCCCCAGCTTGTGCTCTCTTTCCAATAAATAATTAAAATCTTAAAAAAAAAAAAAAAAGAAAGAAAAATACAGAGCGTGAGTAAATGGGGCCTTTCTGAAAATGGAGTCCCCTTCAGCTTCCCTGTCACACTATCATTGTCTGCATTCGCTTGACCCGCTTACTTGGACATCTGTTCTCCTAACATTATCTGTCCATAAATCTTGCTTCGGAGCCCTGGGTGGCTTAGCTGAGGACAAACGAAACCTGCAATCCACGACCAGACCTTCACTGTGGCTATACGTGGGAGTGACCACTGCTGCGCGTGCTCGCTGGCGGGCACCAGCACCTGACTCTCAGGCCAAGGCTGCGTGTGTGTAGTGGTCCCCGGGGCTGCAGGGTTGGGCTGTTGGGCTGCCTTTGGAAGGAGCCCCTTCTGCAGGCTTCTGTGGTAGCTTAATGCTATTGTAATTCTTGGTTTCTGTGAAGAAAAGAAATTTTCGTTTTGTGCGTCCAGACGTACAGTAGGTGCTCACTGAGTATTTTTTTGAGTGGCAGTGAATGCACATGGAATAATTAGAAGTTTGTGTGGGAAGGAAAAGACTCTGTTTCCCTGGGACGTTTAGAAGACCTCCCGGATAACGTGGGGCCACCGAAGGAGTGCTCCTCCCAGGCTCTGCCCAGAAGAGCCGCTACGAGGGGAGGGAGGGGTACCTCATCCCATTGCCCACCCTCACAGCCCCTCAGCGCTCTCTCCCCTTTCCCAGACCAGCAGAACACCTTCAGTGCTGGGGGTGGCCTGGAAGAACAGAGGGAGACCAGTCCTGGCTGTTGGAGGAGCCCGCCGCATGGACAGGGGAACTCGAACTAACTCTTGATGGCTGGACAGGGCTTGCTTAGGAGGACAGAGGTGAGGATTCTAGAGTGCGGTCTCGGAATCAGTGGCATCACCATTGCCCGAGGGCTTGTTAGACACACACCTTCTTGGCCTTGAGGGACCTAGGGAGCAGGAGCTCTGGGGCTGGGACCCAGCAGCACGTGTTCAGCCCACACTGGGAGTGAATGTGGGGAGCGCTAATGCACACAGAGAAGGGGTCTGAGCCTCCTACGAGTGACAGGGGAGCCGGGAAGCCAACCTCTATTGTTCTAGATGCGTTGTTCTGTTGGTGACACAGACAGAAGACAGGACGGGGACAGGAAGGGCAGCTGGGAGGCATCAGAGAAGCAGATGTGGCGTGAGCTTGAGGTTTGCAGATCTCAGCCGCACTGTTGGTGGCTTTGGGGACAGACAGCAAAGCCAAATGGCCCTGTGACGGGATAGTGAACAGGCCTGGTGACACATTTAGTCTCGTGCACCCTTTTCTTTAAAATGTTTAAAATGACGTGTGTCCTGTCGTATTGCTGTAGGCTGGTCATGGAAAAAGGTAAGAAAGAAGCAAAGGAAGAGAAACAGAAATCTACCGTCCAAGACAAGCATTGATAGAAGGCATGTTTCCTGCTGGCCCTTTTTCCCATGCATGTTTCCTTGGGAGATCTGAAAGCATAGCATTCTGTATTCATTTGCATCCTGCATTCTTTGCTTGACAAAATAGCATAAGCATTTCCTGATGTGCTTTCAGGCTATCTCTTCTTATGGTCACAGGAGCTCCCGTAAGTTGGCCAGGGTGGTGCTGGTAAGGAAGGAGTAAGCGAGGCCCTGAGAGAAAAGGACTTGGTCCATGACCTTCAGACAGTAGAGAAGGCAATAGTCACACGGTCTGGGTGTGTCACAAATTACAAAGAAAATTTGTGTGTCACAAATTACAAGGCAAAAAAGGAGATGATGGGGCGAGCCATAGATTAAGATAGACTTAAAGGACAAATGACATTCATGACTAATCAGATTGCAGTGTCCAGGGATGTACATTTGGAGAGTAAAGGAATGCAAGGAAGTGATGACTACAGAAGTCAGTGTGTGACATGGGGAGGGGTCAGGTAGTGTCTGGCAACGTCTCCTTTCTTGACAGGGATATTTACAAGGTGTTGTCTTACGATAATTCATTAAGCCTAACGGGCAGTTTTCTTTGTTCTTTTTATTATTATTATTATTATTATTATTTTTAGGATTTATGTATTTGAGAAAGAGAGAGCACCAGTCAGGGGAGGGGTGGAGGGAGATGGAAAAGCAGGCTCCCTGCTTGAACAGGGAGTCTGATGTGAGGCTTGATCCCAGGACCCTGGATTCATGATCTGAGCTGAAGGCGGATGCCCAACCAACTGAGCCATCCCAATAACTGCAGATTTATGGGTTCCGTTTTGGTTGACTTTGAGGGCCGGCTGAGATGTGCTGTGGGGACAACGGCGATGGATGGCCCTTGCCTGAAATGGGGAAGTTCTGAAGGAGATTGATCAGGTCAGGAGTGCACGTGTGTCAGCCATGAAATATGTGTGGTGTGTGCAGAGCTGCGGCGTGCCCTGACCAGTCTTGCTCTTTCTGGTTGGTTCAAAGACACAGACCCAGTGGCGCCTGGGTGGCTCAGGGGGTTAAAGCCTCTGCCTTCGGCTCAGGTCATGATCCCAGGGTCCTGGGATCGAGCCCTGCATCGGGCTCTCTGCTCTGCGGGGAGCCTGTTTCCCTTCCTCTCTCTCTGCCTGCCTCTGCCTACTTGTGATCTCTGTCAGATAAATAAAAAAAAAAAAAGAGAATCCCCTTCCTTAGCCTGGTCCATCTGTTTCTGTAAAGTACTGGTTCTTTTCTTTCTAAGCCCTTAGCCTCCCCACCCACTCCCACACATGGCCCCTCTTTCCTCTGACTCCTTCCCATTGCTCTGGACAAGCCCAGGGAGGCGGTGACAGGGCCATCATGGGACGTACCTAGGAAAGGGGACAGTGGAGGAGCCCTGTGACCTAAGCGCACCCTTTCTCCAGGCAGACGTACTAGAGGGCTTTTTCTGACCCTGGACTTCCGAGGCCCAGAAGTGTGGTTTAGAACTGGGACTTGGGTTTCTAGCTGGACTCTGCCTCTCTCTGCCTGGACTGGCAGGTTTCTTAGAACGAGGCCAAGGCTCTGAGCTTGGCAGAGGCTGAGGACATCAGTGAGGAGAGGCTAGTGCTCACCCCTGCTCAGGAGAAAGGGGTCTTTGCCCTTACCCACCCTTCCCAGAAGGATGTGGAGGGACTCGTCTTTTGGGGATCAGTGGCCTGCAGTCCTTGGTCTCCCCCAGAGAGTTGTCACAAAGGGCTCCAGGGCTTCATACTGCCAAGGAGGAGGGGCTCCCCTTTAGGTTCCAGAATAGCACTGTCTGATAGTACTTCCAGCAGTGTTGGTAATGTTCCAAAATATCCTGTTCAACGTGATGACCATTAGCCTGGATGGCCAGTGAACAAATGAAATGTGGTAGTAATGACAGAGGAACTGAATGTTAAATTCCATTTCAATCAATTACAATTGAAGCTTAGATTGGCCCAGGTGATGAGTGGCTCCTTATTGGACAGCACAGTTCTAGAAGGAGTGGGTCTCTGAGAAAGACACAATGGCTAAGTCGAGATGTTTCAGAACTGCCTGCCACCCTCTTTCCTCCGCGCCCACATACACACATTACACATTTCAGGAAGGCCCTGGATACAATGTCCTTTTCTAACAAAGTCCACTGTTTAAATGTTCTTATCTTGAGCGAGGCAGAGCTGCTGTTGACCTCAAATGCACCCCCACGTATGGCCTCTCTTTGTCCTTGTGCCATCGGAGCTGAGCGGGGTAGGACCTCCGGAAGCATTGTACCTGGGCAGTCCGAGTCCAGCAGTCACAGGCCTCAAAGCCCTGGGGTCCCACCCTGGCATGCCTGTGCGGCTCCCTGCTTCTCCCCTCCAGCAGGAAAGAATCTGGTCCCTGTGGATGCCTGGTAGCTGACCAGTGGGCGCACTGGCCGTGACTGCGGTGCAGTTACGGGGCTAACCAGCCCACAGGGGCGGTTTTGATCTTACTTCCTAGTTGAACAGCTTGGCCTCAAGTAAGAAACGCTTTTACTTTCCAGAAAAAGGTGGAGGGCTGGGGGCAGTTTTGGGTTTCTTGGCTGTATATAGGTATGTATTTTTGAGCAAGGTGGGCGGTGGTGCTGAAGGGGCACTAGGTATTCATCAGACGAGATGGTTCCCTTACCCCCTTGCCCTGGCCTCCGTTTCCCCAGCATCCAGGGCCTGGAAACACCCTGTGATGTTTGCTGGATGAATGAAGGAGTCACTTCTGCCGGCAGAGCACCCTCTTCTTCTACTCTGTCTCTAGTCTCCTTCTGTTCACTCCTCCTCTCTCCCTGCAGTCCCTGCAAGCCCTTTCTCCTCTCTGCTCTCTTTCTAGCCCAAGCTCTCAGAGGCCTGCTTCATTTTCCAGCGCACTAACCGTCCCCTAGTGTGTCATGACCCACCACTTCCAAACATTCCAGAAAGTACCCCTGCACTGCTGTCTCCCTGCGGCCCCATGGCTTTTGGGACTCTCTGCAGGTCACATGAACAGTCCTCATCAACAGGGGAGTCATTGTCTCCTGGCCTGCTCCATGCGGATCTGGACAGAGGCCCTCTGTGCCCGCAGGATTTCCTGTGTGCTGGTTGCCCTCCGTCTGGCGAGCCCGAGGAGCGCCCCCTTCTGTCTGGTGACTCTGGCGATTCTACCCCTCAGCGCCTCCTGCCTGACTTTTTTAAGTCTTCAGTTCTTTTTCTTTCTCTCTCTGTGTCTCTCTTTCCTTTTTTCCTTCCTTCCTTCCTTCATAGAGAAAGAGAGAGAGAGTCCCTTGCAGGCTCCACGCCCAGCTCAGAGCCGGACACAGCCTGCAGGGCTCTATTTCCCAACCTGAGATCACGACCTGAGCCAAAATCATGTCTGATGCTTAACTGACTGAGCCACCCAGGAGCCCCTTTAGTTCTTTTTCTTGTGCTTCTGCCTCTGCCTGCTACTCCCCCTGCTTGTGCTCTCTCTCTGACAAATAAATAAAAAATACACACACACACACACACACACACACATATATATCATGAAATTTACCATTTTAACCATTTTTAGGGGGCGATTCAGTGGCATTAAGTCTGTTCACTGTATAGTCGTCCATCACCATCATCCATTTCCAGAACTTGTTCGTCATCCCCAACAGAAACTGTTCATCAAACACAGACTTCTTCCCCCATTCCCTCAGCCTCTGGTAGCCTCTATTCTAGTTTCTGTCTCTAGGAATCTGTCAGTTCTAGGTAACGCATCGAAGTGGAATCATACAGCTTTTGTCCTCTTGTGTCTGGCTTTTAGCGTGTTTTCGAGCATCTGTCAGAACTTCATTCCCTTTTATGGCTGAGGAATACTCCCCTCTTCCCTTATGTGTACACTGCATTTTGCTTATCCGTTCACCTGTGGATGGACACTGGGTGGTTTCTGCCTTTGGGACAGTGTGAATAATGTTCTTCTGAACATGAGTGTGTCTACATGTATCCGTTTGACTGCTGCTTCCAGGTCTTCTGGGTGTACGCCTTAGGAGTGGAATCGCTAGCTCATAGGGTAATTTTGTGTTCACCTTTGTAAGGAGCTACCAAACTGTTTTCCCCCATGCGTGCCCATCCCTCCGGCAGTGCACCTTATTATTTTTTTTAATTCTTAATTTCAAACTACAGAGATAATGCCTGTTTGTGGAAAAACTTCAAAGGACGCAGAGCTACATGACGTACACAGAAGTGAACCCCTCCCGCAGCCCCACCTCTAAGATAACCGCTACTTAGGGTCTGCTGTGCACACCTGTCCCGAGAAGCGAATACACACCAGACGCCTCCGCAAAACCAGCGTGGTGGGCACAAGGCCCACTCATTTGGCTTTTTCATGTCATTCCGTGTTGGCCGCTGAAGGTCTTAGCTGCATGCTCTTCCATTTTGGGCATGTCTCTCGTGTTATTTATTGGTTCGTGGGTCCTGAGAGATGAGTGGGGGTGCTCCCCCTTGTCCCCTTGTCGCTCTTGCCAACTGCTCTGCGCCTACTGCCTTGCCCAGCTTGCCCACATGGGCCACCGTCTCACGGGATCGCAGCCTGTTTGGGGGAAAATGAGAGCTGAGCTTGGTACTGGGGAGGCCCTGCTGCCCAGAACCCCCTTCCCCACCGGGCTCAGGTATTCCCAACTCACTCTCCACTCCCGGGGCAGCCACGCTAAGCTAAGCTGAGCTGAGCTGTGAGCGGCTTTGGGAGGGAGGGCCACCCACCTTCTGGAAGGGGCCGCCTTGGCCAGGCATGCCCTCTCCTCTGGGAATTCCGGGGAGTCAAGTAACTTAGAGCTGGGTGGAGAGGTGAGCAGTGGGCTGGTGAGAGAGAGAGAGAGAGAGAGAGAGTCTGGGCTCTGGTGGTGTACGGCACTGAGAAGGTGCTTGTGGGGACGGGCAAGACATCCAGTGCCCCCCCTCCCATTAGGGAAGACCCAGTTTAGGCCTGGCAGAAGTCCACCTTTCAAGCCAAGGACCGCCGTCTTTTGCCAGCACCTTTTTCTGCAGAGCCCCAGGCAGCTGGTGGGAGAGTACAAAGCGGCCTGGAAAATCCATAAACTGCATAATCAGCCCCTGCATCTTGGCCGCTTGACTCTGTTTATTGCTTCCTGTCCCCGAAAGCCCTTTACAAACAGAGAGGCTTTGAGGGGGGTGAGCTGGACCTGGTGGGTGGCCTGCTCCTGCCAGCGGGCCCTGAACCCACGCATTCTCCTGAACTCCTTGCTGCTGCCCCAGCAGAGCTCCGGGAGGGTGGGAGCCCCCGATCGCCCGAGAGTGGGAGAGGACCCCTCCTGGCCAAGGAGAGTAAACCCCCAGAGAGCTGTTTACTTTGCAGCTGACGAAGGACAAGGATCCCATTTCTACCAGTTTCCTTGAGGGCCTGGAGGTGAAGCTGTGAGGAGGCGCAGGAGGGGAGAAGGTGAAAACCTTCGCCTCTGAACTGTGCAAGGTGGGGAGGGGAGCAGGGGACCATTCCCGGGGATCTCAGGACAGCCCTGCTTCCAAGGGCTATGGGACTTGCTCAAAACCTGGTTTATTCTTGTATTACTTTTTAAAAAGTTTTTCCTTTGACTGACTTTTCTCCCATCTCTCCCACCACCGCCTCCGGGAGGAGGGAGCAAGAGGTGACTCTTTGAGGGAAGAGCTGCCCCCAGACAGAGTTGCTCTAGACACTGCCAGGGTGCCTCTGAGGGCTGTTTGCTGTCCTTCCCTTGCGTCTAGGGGAGGGCCGGGGCCATGAGGCACCTGTGTGGCACCTGTGTGGTTGGGGGGGATGCTGTGCTCTCGAAAGGGCAGGAGGCATAGGTAGGCGGTTTTCCCAGTGCTGGGGCTGCCCCTCCCAGACAGATGTGGCCAAGTGGTCCCTCTCTCAGACCCAGGGCTCCCCATCTCGCACACCCTCTGCCTAGGGTGGTTGGAGGCCTCAGTTCTCATCCTGCCTCTGCTACCTTGCTCTTCCTTCTTTTACTTGGCTTGCTGAGATGACTGACCACAAGGCCTTGATTCAAAAAGCAGGGGGACAGGGGTGCTTGGGTGGCTCGGTCCTTAAGCATCTGTCTTCAGCTCAGGTAATGACCCTGGAGTCCTGGGAGCAAACCCCACATTAGGCTCCCTGTTCAACGGGAAGCCTGCTTCTTCCTCTCCCACTCCCCCTGCTTGTGTTCCCTCTCTCACTATCTCTCTGTCAAATAAATAAATAAATAAATAAATAAAATCTTTTTACAGATATTTAAAAAATAAATAAAAAGCAGGAAGATGGCTTGGGCTGTGTCCGGTCTCTGTGCAGACCTGCCATGCGGGGAGGCCGTGGGTCTGCTAGTACTTTCCCACTTGTCTAAGCAGACTTCCACAGCGGACCCGTGTGTGTCTGAGCCTGTCTTGGTTGTGCAATGCCGAGCTGCCCCACCCTCCCGGCTCCTTCCTGAAAGTGAAATGTGACTGCCCTTGCTCAAGAACAAAAGCCCCAAGTTCAGCCCCACATGGCAATGATTTTCAAGTGTGGCCACTTCCTCCTGTGGGGCCTACAGCTGAGTGTTGAGGACAGACCAGGCCCCGGACAGGAAGGTCCTGCTGGGGGTGGGAGAGGGAGCCTGGTGTTGGTCCCTCTGGGCCTGGGGCGGCTGTGGCAGAGGAGGCCTGTGGCAGGACGACTCCGTCTTCCCACCTCCACTCTGCTTCCCTGCTCCGGGGCCACCTCCACACAGTGTTTCTGCTCTTGCTCCAGGATACCCGGGGGCGGGGGGGGGGGGGGGGGACCATTGGAGCCTGTTTCTCCCCTTGCCGACGCAGAGATCAGAGGCCCACCAGTGTAAGTTCAGTGTCAGTAAGTTAAGTGCGGTAAGTGGTTGGGAGTGTGGGCTTTGGGGAAGAATCCTGACTCGCCACTTCCTGGCTGTGAGACCGCAGGCGAGTTAATTCCTCTGTGTCTGTCTCAGTCTCTTCATCTACCAGATAATCTGCTTCCTACCCTGCGGGGTTGTTCCGAGAATCCCGTGTAGGTGAAGTGCCTCACACAGGGCCAGAGTGGGTCCCTGCCACATGGGACGTGCCCAGCCTGGAGCCTGGCAGAATGGAAAGGGCTGGTGGACCCCTCCTCCCTGCAGCTCGCCCCCTCACCCCCCGCCCCCCTGTACTGTACTGTACTGTAAACTGTACTGTACTGTAACTGTGCTGTAAACTGTGAAGTACGGTGCACACTTAAAGCACCACCATTTGGGTCAGCTGGCGTGTTTTCTCAGAGTGAGAAAATAATCTATTTCAGTATCCTTAAATGAGGAGGGTTAGCAAACCATAGCTGGAACTCCCGGCTGTGTCCCACTGTAGAAGCTGGGCTTCCATTCTCTCCTTGCCTGCTCCTCCTTCCCCCTTGGTTAATTTGGTGGGAGCACACATAGCTTCACCATCTGCAAAGGTGGCAGGAAACTGAATTCACCCTGTGTCTGTGGGCCTGATAATCCCCACAGCTCCACTGTTATGTATACATAGCCCTTGAAGGATGAAATCAAGCCTGTGTTTACTGCCAGCAAGCAATGCTTGAGCACTTGCTAGATACATTGTGAACAAGGAACCAACAAGGAACCCAGGGACTAAGGAACAGCCAGCTAGCTGCTTTTCCATCGTCCCAGCGATTGCTGGCTGCTTCCCAGGCTGTTGCCTCACAGCCCTTAGGTCTGGATAAACCTTGCAACCCACCATAGGCTGGGGCTGTTCTGGCCACGCCTTTTGTCCGAGCCAGCCCCTCATGCCCACTCTGTGACGGGAGGAAGAGCATGCAGGGTCCGCACATCCCAGGCCGGGTTTTTCCCCTTGAGAGACAAAGCGGGTGCAAGTCTGGGCTTGTGGGGTGATTTGATAGAGCCTTTGTTTGCTGACTGTTGACTAAGCCCAGGTGTGCAGACCCAGTGTTTATAGAATCCTGGTTGTCTCCGGCTGGAATGAAGCAAGTAGGTGCTTGGGAGAGGGGGAGGTATCATGGATAATCCAAAAGTCATTTGTTTAGGGCCTGGAGCCAGAGACAAGGTATTTTTGCAGATCTCCCTAAATCAGTCTGACTGGAACTCTCTTTAATGCGTGCCTATAGTATACGGGCCATGAAATTCAGTCCGGACACCTGGGAACCATCTGGGGACTTAGGGCACACACAGAGGCAGTCAGTGGGGAGAAGGGCCTGGAGATCATCTCAGTCCTCCTTGCCCATTTTTCAGATGGGAAGCTGGAGGCCCCGGAGGTAAAATGACCTGCCCAAGGTCAGCCGGCTGGTTTGTCATGGCGCTAAAACTAGAATCCAGAGCTTTATATTGCGTCACCCTGTGAGCTGGGGGTCCTCACACTTTACTGGGCATCAGAATGATCCGAAGAGCTTGTTAAAAAGCAGATTCCCAGCACCCCCTCCCCCGAGATTCCGATTTAATAGTGGGGTGGAGAATATGTGTTTTTAGCAAACACCTCAGGGGAGTCTGATGAAGTCTCACCCCCCTCTGAGATACACGGCTTTAATGCAAAGAGTGTTTGCTTCTGAGACTGATAGAAAAGCACATTAACATTTCCCAAGAGCAGGCTGGAAGCAGGAGGGGAAACAGGCAGAGCTGCAAACAGCTCAGGAGACAAGAGCGCGGGGGCTGAACCCGGGCTTTAAAACCCTTGAGAGGAACCAGTATGTCGGAAGATTTGACAGGCATGCTCGCTCTGCCATGTAAGGCCACGTGGGCTGGATGTGGCTCAGCCCTGGACAACCTCTGGGTCACACATAACTCGGTAAAATGGCTCTGACACTGGTAGAAGGCCGTGATAGACAGTGCTAGATGCTCGTGGACGATTAACCCGCACTCTGTAAATGACAGGGTCTCTGATGATGTGTAACTTCTGGGGAGGGGAGGGGCTGAGAGACTTAGTGTCCTTATAGAACAGACTTCTGCTCAGGGTCTCATGTGAGGAAAGGGGTGGTTCTGGTTCTGGTTCTATAGCTAAGAAAGGGCACAAGTCTTCCAGCCCTGGGTGACTGGAATACAGCCACTTCCTTCTGCAGACCTCGTGGTTTGTACCTAGTACAGTGCTACCTTTCTCAGACCCAATCCACCACCAACCCCACCATGTCCTTGCATCCCCGGGAGGTTTCAGTGGTGGGAGAGGTGAGACTCATTAGGGGCTCTTCCTGTTTTCTAGAGGTGGAGACTGAGACCCCTGGAGGCAAAGAGAGCTGGTTATGGGACCCCCAAGAGTTCCCGCCCCCTTCCTCTGACTGTCAGATTTGAGGGCCAGGGCTGGCAAGCCCCACTGGCCCAATGCCCTTCCCTGTGCTACATTCCAGGTGCTGATCCTGCCAGCAACTGGGAAGGCGGTGCCTCTAGTTCTGGCCCGCGCTGGGTGGGTCAGGTCAACCTGAACTCACCTTTGCTGCCCCAGACACTGTAAAAGCCACTCTGGGCACAGGTGGGCGCCTCCCGCCGCCCTGCCATCAGCCTAGTGAAGGGAGTGGCTCGCACAGGCGGCCCTTAGGGTTTTGGAGGAGAGTGTGACTATAATTTTAATTCGGAGTTGGGTGAAGAGAGGAATGACTGAGCACCTGGGGGCAGAGGGGAGTGTTCAGGAAAACCCTAATGAACGTTGTCGCTATCCCGTGGCCTCATGAGCGAACGGGTCTGAGGGAGCTGGTGCATGTTGCATGCGAGCTACTTTGGCATCACTAGTGCATGCACCACATGGACAGGGAGCACTCTCCCGGAAGTCTGGGTTCAAATCCCAGCTGGGATCAAATCGCAGGCCCAGGAGCTCTGGTACCTTTGGCAATAGGCGCCATCTGGAAGTGAGAACATGCTATTTCTTCCCGCTGTCCTCTCCAGGCCTCTCTGGAGGGCACAGGTGGGCCCGTGGCTGTGTGGAGGTGAGGCGGTGTGGACAAGGGAGGGCCTCAGGTCTAGAGTAGATGCCCGGCGCTGGGCGCCGCAGGCCTTGGGAGGGGAGCTTAGCTGCTGTGCAGGCTGAGAAGGAGCTGCGGGGAGGAGGGGGGAGTAGCCTGTGGTCGGGGAAAGTAGCTGGCCTGGTAAGTGGCTCTAAGCAATCCCATCTGCTGTCTGGGCCGGCCCTTCTTGCTGGGGTGGAATTTCTGATGGTGTCTTGGCTGCCAGAGGGGGAGGGCCCAGGCCCTCCCAGCCACAGCTGCTGCCTGTTCCTTTGAAGCTCAGGGCCAACCACCTCCTCCCCAAGGCTCTGCTCCCCAGCCCTGGGCCTGCATTCCTCAACTGCCAGAGGCTCTTCTGAGAAGGCCAGTCAGCTTGTGTGCCTTCGTTCCTTCACCCCTGGGGATGGCCGGGAGCCCCTCCCCTAGAGGGCAGGCCCCCAGGAAGACTGGGAGGTCTGGGCCACCCAGGCCCCAGTATATTCCAGTCCCTTCTCCCCTAGGATGCATAGCAGAGTATGGGCAGGAATGGGGCTGTTGGCCAGCTCCGTGCTCCACTCAGGGCCCCAGAGCCCCCCAAGTTGAGGTCCTGGAGGCCCCTGCTGGGAGACCTTTGTGCTGCATACTGTCCCCCCTTCGTACCACAGCCAGGCCTAACTCCTGCATCAGGCTCTAGACTCAGTCCCAGAGAAGTGTGTAGCCTTGGGGCCTTACTAACAGCTTCTCCAGGCTGAGAGCATCTGTGTGGAGCCTGTGTGTGCCCATCGCAAGAATCCCCCTGGAGGGGAACCCATCCTCAGAGGAACAGGTGTCCCATTCTACAGGTGAGGAAACTCAGTCAGAGAAGCTCCACTCACCCAAGCAGTGGTGATCAGAATGAAAGCTGAGGTTGGCCCAGAGCTAAAGCGCCTCCGTGACGCCATGCTCTGCAGCCTCTTACCCCAGACTCCGCAATGTTCACAACCAACATGCGGCTTCCCCTCTGTAAGGAGCTGCCTGGCCAGACCTGGCCCTGCCCTGCCCTGGAGGACACCCTCACACTGTGGTCTCACCTCTGGAACAGCGGCGGCATCAGCCACCGCCTTACCCACCGCCCTTCATTCTCCCCTGCAAGGCCACCAGGAGGTGGACGGGCCCCTGAGCAGGAGGGAGCCCTGGGGGGAGAAGTAGTGCCCAGCTTCCACTGAGGCAGAACTGGCGAAGGCCTGCTGGGCAAGTGGAGGCAGGAAGGATGGTGTTGGGACTTAAAGGATTACAGAAGTTCTAAAGTCCTACAGGCTTTGTGGTGTGCTTTTTCTTAACATTTTTTTTTTCTTGTCATCATTCAGTTTTTGTTTTGTTTTGTTTTAATTAGAGAGACAGTGTAAGGAGGAGGTTAAGAAGAGCATGGACTCTGGGGCTATGCCGTTTGGATTCAAATTCTGGCTCCGTCACTGACTGTGTGATGCCACGTAAGTTATATCAACTCTCTGGGCCTTAGTTTCCTTATCTGTAAAGTGGGTCTTATAATTCCTTTACTTGGAGGCTTAGAAAGTATATGGCACATGGTTAGCACTCATAGACATTTGCTATAATGATTTTTAAAAACTGAGTCATGTCTGTTGTAGATAATATACATAGGCAAAAAGATGAAAAAATCACTGGCATTGCTGTCCTTTTGCTATTTTTTACAGGTGATCTGCTTATTTTACTTTTAAATCAATGAATGAACATGAATCAAAATGTAAAAGAGATACAAAGATTTACAGAGAAAAGTTTCCCCGATCTGTCCCTTATGACCTAATTCCTCCCAACAGAAACCTATAGGATCAGTTTCTTGTGAATGTCCTCTCCATACATACATATACCATAACATACTGTAGTCCAGTACTGCCTTGCCTTGTTCCCCTTAGCCATGGGTCTTGGGCAGGGACACCTATAGAAATGCCTCATTCTTTGTTCACTGTTGTAAACAAAAAATGTATCCTTCCATGATACATAGTAAATGAATTCCATAGAAGTGGGATTCATGGATCAGTGGGTGAGTGCACAGTGTGTATTAGTGTGGGGGCAAGGAGGCAGGAGTCAGACTTCTGTTCCCAGGACACTCCCCTGCTCACCCTGAGCACCCCTCCCTGATCTTGGTTCCCTGACCTGGATTCCCTGGGGACTCTCAGATACTCAGTTGTGTGGCATCCTTGCCTGACCACCTGTCCCAGGGGGTCAGAGACATCTGGGACTGTCCAGACTTGAGAGCTCAGCCACAGACGATGCAGGTCCTGCTTCTGGAGGGACCTGCAGCCCAACTGCCTGAAGGAGAGGCCCAGGGAGGGGCCACTGGACCCTCTTTCCCAAGAAGATGGACCTGGGCCAGCATGAGCTCATGCCTGGAACTAGCCCAGCTTCACTGGCCTGCACCTGAGCTGCCAGTGGCTCCCTTCTCTGAGTCTGGGCTACTGACCTGGTCCCAGGTACACAGATGTTCCTGTCAACCCAGAGGGGTTCCTCCGGGGTGCGGCCCCTGAATAGGGCAGTGGGGAGCAGCACCCCTTCTGTCCACAGATGTTTGATCTCCTTGTAGGCTCCTGGCTTGAGTGTCTTGGCTAAGCTGATAGAATTTGTTGATGGAGAGAGGGATTGTTGTGGAAATAGTTTTTAAGAAGCTCAGGTCGAAGTGGAAAACAGTTGGTCTTCTCGGCAACTAAACAACCTTGGTGGAGTGCGAAAAGGTTTTTGTAAGGAAATGGTCCTTCCTTCAGGATAAGGCTTTGCCTGCAAACTGCAAACTTCTCCTTTCTCTTCCCTTGCTCCCCCAACACGGGCCCTAGGCACCCCCAGCGTCCCCCAGGGCAGCTTTGCTGCCCCGTTGAGGACTCAATTCCGGTTTACTTGAGTTCTTGCCACATGCCTGGCTCTGTGCTCAACTCTAGGAATACGGGAGGGGGGGGGGGCAGGGGTGGTGGATGGATTTACAGTGTGATTCAGAAGTCAGACCTCCCAGGCTCAAATGTCGTCTTGGCCACTTAGCTGTGTGACCTAAACAAGTCCCTGTACCTTTCTGTGCTTCATTTTTCTGTCCATAAAGTAGAAATCACAGGGACAGTATGCACCTTGCAGAGCTGCAGAACAAGGATGGTAAGAGTGAACATGCAGAAGACACCTGGAATAGGCTTGGCTTGGAAGGAAGCCAGCAATAGTGTAAGGGTGTCATTCCTACTATGACCATTATCCGACCAAGGTGAGTCAAACAAACACCACGTTACTCATGCCTGAGGAGCTTCCTCTTGGACTTTTCAGCTGGAATGCAGAAGGGGCTTCTTGATGGTGCCTTTTATGGCAGCCCAGCCCTGTACTGGGGCCTCAGGAGCCCCAGGGAGGGACGAAGGTATCCTTGGGATTGAGGCTTCAGGACCAGTCCTTCCCTAGGGGAGGGACCTTATTAATTTCCTTTGAAACCTCTTGCCCTAGGCCTTACCTTCGCTCCCCTTGCCTACACACCTGGCCATGGAAATTGAGACAAGAGAGAGAAAAATTAGGAAAGCAACTGTGTTTCTTTTCCTTCTTTTTATCTTCTATAGATTTTTAAAAGATTTTTTTCTGGGAAGGGGACCTTTTGTTCTGCCCCAGGCTTAGGTTGGACTAAATGATAGGGCATGGCCCAGATAAGTTAAGTGGGCAACCGAAGGTCACAAAGCAGGGCGAGGTATTGCTGAGTCTGTTGCTACTCCTCTTTCTCTTGCTCCTCTCAGGTCTAACCAGGCCTCCTTTCCCCACGCACTGTGCTCATCGTGCCCCCAGAGGTGGGCACAGGTGTGGCTGCCCCATGGCCTGGTCCCCTCAGAATGAGACTGGCTTTGTCGCCGTCACCCCAGCAGCTGTGGCCGGTTGAGTTTTCCATTAAGCCTTTACCGCGCCTTGGGCAGGAGCAGGAGGCTCGGCATTTAAAGGTCACCCGGCTTTTGAAGCTGCAGCGACATTAATAGCTTGGGAAGAAAACAAGCCTGTGCAGGGGCAGGAGGACAAGGAGCCTCTGTCAGCACCGCCCCTCCCCCACCCGGCTGGGCGCGCGGGCTCGCATGTGCGTGCATACACACACACACACACACACACACACACACTGACACCCTCGTGCGCCTGCACCCACACGCAGACGCTAAGAACCTCTCTCCGTCTCTTGGGTCCCCACCTTCCTTTCTGCCCCCTTTGGGGGCCTCTCCAGCTCCGAAGCCCAGAGGCTGAGCTGGACTCCCTGTGCCCTGCCCCCATGGCGACTGGGGTGACAATTGGACAAGGAGGCAGCTGCCCTTCGGCTGCCCGGCAGCCTCTCCATTAGCGCTGCCATTACCCACTTGAGGTTTCCCCGGGACTTAACCATGGTTACACAAGCGTCCCAGGGGTCATATGACCTCATTCTGGCCCCACTGGCTTTTGCAGTCCGGATTCCTGATGAGACAAAGTAAGCCAGGACCTTGTCTTCTCGTCCGGGAAAGAAAGGGCTGGCAAGCAGGGTGCATCTCGCTTGCCAATTCTAATCACTTGGTGAAGGGCTCTGTGGGATCCACAGGACAATAGCAATACCTGGATAGATTCGTGATGTCTGTCAAGGACGGGGGCGCGAAATTGGTGGCATGTGTGTGCCTCGTGTTTCACACTTGGAGAATAAACTATTCTGAAGCTCTTCCAGTGTTGGCTTCTGAGACCCTGAGGCTGGTTGGGTTCCTCTCCTTTTTAGTCCGAGGTGGGGGTGGGGCAGATTTTTGGGTTCTGGGAGAGAAGCTGCTCTGTCTGCCCTTTCCCCGGGAGCAGCTGGAGCCTGGGCCCTGGGACACCACCTAGTGGCCTGGCATGGCGGTGCCACTGGGCTGGGCCCAGACCTGAGGCGAGACAGGCCAGTGAGTTCCTTTCTGCAGGGCGGGATCACAGCAATTACAGATGGATCACAAGGTCTGGTGTGTCCCTTGTCCCTGGGGGATTTTCAGAGGAGGGAGCCAGAAGTGTGCGGAGACAGAGATGGCCCCTGGCAGTCCCTCCTCCTTGGAGGAGACAGGGTGGGGGTTGGGGAAGGAAAGTGCAGGCAATTGGGAGCTCTGGCCTCCTAATCCCACATCTCTTCCTGAGGTCTCCTGTGTTCCCCCTACCTTTCAAGGCTGGGTCCTCCCCAGGGACAATGGAATGTTAAGTGAGATCTTGAGGGGGTTGACTTCCTGTCCCCAGGAGCTGACACTGGCTTGGCAAAGGGACCATCCTGTCATCAGCCTCATGTGCCTTATAAGGGAAGAGGCCCTCAGGTCAGGCAGTAGGAGGCTTCTGGGACCTTAACCATGGTACTGACTGCCTTGGCCTCAGTTGTTTCATCTGTGAAGTGGGATAATAATCCATACACACACACACACACACACACACACACACACACAGAAATGTTAGCTTTTTCATGAGGACTAAATGAAGGCAAACAGTGAGGGAACGTGGCAGATAGGGCTGGTGCTTGGTAAAATGATGCTTGAATAGGGGCCCGAAGGAAGGGAAGGAGGGAGCATGTCGATAGTCGGTATCTGGGAGGAGATGGAGGCCCCTGGAACACCTGGCTTGCCGGTGGCTGTGGGAAGGCAGTGGGGGACACCGACAGGCACGGTCATAGCAGCGGAGATGGTGAGCTGCAGCCAGGTCCTGTAATGGTCTTGAAGATAGGAAAGATGGGGTTTGCTGCCACTGGGTGTGGGGTGGGAGAGAATTCGAGCACTCAAGGAGTCGCCTGAGCTTTGTGCCTGAGTCACGTGGAGCTGCTGTTCTGAGATGAGGAAGGTGGGAGGGGCAGGGTGGGTCTGGAAGGAACCTCGAAATCGGACGACCCATTCTGTCAGCTGCTGTGGGTCATCCAAGTGGGCGCAGCAGGTCAGCTGTGCGGTGTCGAGTTGAAGGGCATGTTCCCAGGAGGCCTCCGGGCAAGAGAAATTTGGGAGCCTGTATTCAGTGGGTAGATGGTATTTAAAGCCATGGGACTGGATAAGGTTGTTCAGTCTGTGAGTGTAGCCAAGGGCCAAGGTCTGTGCCTGAGGCCATGGCAACTTGTCTCCTTGGGTGCTTACTAGCTCCGGACCCCCACAGAAGCTCCATCACAACATCCCTTCCAGGTGGCATTATACCTGTTCTTACAAATGAGGACACTGGAGGTCAGAGAAGTGAAGTCATTTCTCCAAGTCACACAGCTCTGCTGACCCCAGTCAGAGTGGGAGCCCAGGACTCTGGCTCCCGGGCTCTCACAGGTCCATGGGGACCCTACCTGGTCCTGCAGGAGACTGGCTGGACTGACCTTGGGCAAGGTCAGGAGAACAGCACTTGGGCAGCTGGCCCACCTCCCTGGGCCAGGCCAGGAGTGACTCAGGCCTTGGCTGTCTCCTCTCACTTGGAGTGAGGATTGGCAGGCTGCTATCCCCCTCCTCCTGGGCCCGGATTCCTTCATGGGGAAGTGGAAGGCCTGGCTCCCTGGGACCTGAGGGAGGACAGGTGTGGGATTTCTGTCCCCCGGTCACTCAGAGCCCTGAGTTTAGGAGAGCTGAGGAGTTGGCCTCCAAGACCAAGACATCTGACAGGCTCAACGGGTTTCATTCACTTCCACTTTTCAGAAGTGGGTCAGGGGTTATCTCCCTCTGGTGTCCTGCTAGCACCTGGCAGCTGGGGTTCAGAGAGATGGAGCAGTTTCCCCAAGGTCACAGAGCCAGGTCTGGGGCCAGGCCAACAGACACCCCACCCCCAGTGCTGTCTAGGTCACATCTCCTCTGCTGGAATGTCAGCTAGGCCGTGCCCAGTCTTCTGAGCCTGAGCCACACGTGGCTGCATTTCTGAGGTTCCTTGGCTCCTAGCCCTCTAAGCCTGACTGGGCACTTTTGGCCCCTTGGAAGTGGGTTTCTAATTCTGGTCTCTCTCTGTACTGGCTGTGTGACTTTGTGCAGGTTGCCTGACTTCTCTGAACTGGTTTCCACAGCTGTGGAATGGGGACTATTGTGTCTATCTCTGAAGTTGTAATAAAGATGAAATGTGAAAGCGCCTGGCACAGGCCCGTAAACCAAAGTCGCCTGCCTTAATTCTTCCATGTGTTTTAAATTGCTTTTCATTTGAGCCATGCTGGTTGCAAAAGAGAGCCTGGCCTGGATGAGACTGACCCCGATAATGGCCCTTCTCCCCACTCCCAGCCATGCTAGCTAGCCTACCTCAGCCCTGGCTTCGCACTCTGCACTTGAGCTCATTGAGGGAGGGTCCTCACAGGGTGAGGGGGCTGGCATCGCCCCACCTGGTGGTAATTATAGGCAGCTTGGCTTTGGGGCCTGTGCATTCTGGCAGAGCCCTGTGGAGACGGTATTTCTGAACAACGAATCCCGTTTCCCCAAACTTCCCATTAGCGTTTCTGAGCCACTTTCTCATCGGCATGCGATGGGAAAAGTCTAGGCTTTGCCACTACTGGCCACATGTCTTTGAGCCACTCTGACAAGTCTTGGGGGTCAGGGTCTTCATGTGACATGTGGAGCAGGCTGTGGGGCTGGCCCACGGTTGGCAGCCATGCCATATCATGGCGCACACAGGAAGTGCTGCTTTTCTAGGCTTCGAACCCGGGGTAAATGGAAGAGGAGGCGGCTTGACCTGTGGTGTCTCCAGCTGCCTAGGCCAGCCAGCCTCCCCTGGGGCTTCGAGGAGCAGTACTTCTAAGGCCTGAAGGACTTGCCCACCCCTTCCACTCTGGGGAAGGGTTTGGCCAGTGTCCCGACTGCTCCTGGCTCTTTGCCAGGCTCCTGGGACAGTGGCAACACCAGTCAGGCAGCTCGCTCTGTTCCAGGCACTACTTGGGTGATGATCTTGTTTCATTCTCATCGACGTCCCATAAATACAAGTGAAGGCACTGGGCATAGAGAGGAGAGGACACTCCGAGGTCCCACAGTGGGGGAGCGGCAGAGCAGGGACGGCAGCCTGACTCTGAATCACTGTGCTTCCTGTAAACGGCAGGAATCTTCCTGACACTCACAGCCCAAGGGCCCGATCCAGGGGGCTGCTCATGGGGGAAGTGTGGCCCCCATCATCTTCCTTCTTCTTCTACCAGGGCTGGGTCAGGTCCTGGCTTCTTTCTCCACGGGTTTGCCCTTAGCCAAGTGAGAGTCAAGTCCCTCTATCTCTTAATAAATTGCTTGCAGGGCAGCGAGAAGGTGGCTTTACTCCAGAGAGGGTGTTAACACAAGGCACTGACCTGTATGTGTGATGACATCAGCATAGCAGATGGCAGGCCGAGGTCGTTTTTTTTTTTTTTTTTAAAGATTTTTATTTATTTATTTGACAGATCACAAGTAGGCAGAGGCAGGCAGAGAGAGAGGAGGAAGCAGGCACCCACTGAGCAGAGAGCCCGATGTGGGGCTGGATCCCAGGACTCTGGGATCATGACCTGAGCCGAAGGCAGAGGCTTTAACGCTGAGCCACCCAGGCACCCCTTCCCGAGGTCTTTGTTAGAGGCCTCAGCGCAGGTTTCCAGAGCCCAGGACAAAGGTGGTAGCTCTAGTGTAGCATTCTGGAAGAGTCAGAACAGCATCCTCTGACCTTCTGATGTGGCAGAGGTGGTGGAGACATGTGGACATGGGGGTAGACCTGGAGTATCTAAAGCTGGCTATGGGATGCCATGTCATACTTGGCTTCCTTCCTGTGCTCATTTTCATCCCACTTCTCAGACTGACCATTTGAGGTCACCCCTCTGTGTTTCCATCTAAAATGGCTTTGGCCTCTCTGGGCTCCGAGTTGCTCGTTTGGGAAGACAAGCCGGTGAAAGAAGTTGGGTAATAAATCGTGCTTCACCCCGGGAACAGAATACTACTCGGGCATTAAAAATGATGCAGTAGATCTATACGCTCTGACAGGAGAAGATGGCTACATAAATTATTAAGTGGAAAAAGATGTTGTATAGAATTTATGGTTTGATCACATTTCCATAAAATAAATGCATACATACGGTAGTGGAGGCATAGAGAAAGTCTCTGGATGTAGATACACCAGAGTGTTAGAATAGGTGTTTTCCAGAAGCTGGAGGGATTATAGTTCTGTGACATCAGTGTCCAGAGGCTGTGTGGGGCCCAAGTGCTTCTAGTTTTCCATAATTTTTAAAACTATTTTACCTATTTATTTATTTGCGAGAGAGAGCAAGCCGGGGGAGGGGCACTCTCCTGTGGAGCCGAGGACATGACCCAGCTTGGCACAGTCTGCTTCTCCCTGCCCAGAGCCCAGTAGAGCTCAATCACAGGACCCTGAGATCATGACCTGAGCCACCCAGGCGTCCCTAGTTTTCCATTTTTCAGTACAGCCCACCTCTCTGGGATGGGGCAGATACACACCCACCCAACAAGCCCCAGAACAGGAGCCCTGGACAATTTCCACATTCCTCTAAGGAGTCAGAGGTTTGAAGGAGGTTAGCATCTTAGCATGGTGCCCCTGGGAAACAATATGCAGTCTCATTCCAACCTAGGCCAGGGCAGACCGAAAAGGGACAGAAGGAATCAATGGTAGCGCTAGATCTTCTGACCTTGGGGTGAGTGAGAGCCCATCTCCTACACCTTCCACACTCCTCTGCTCTGGTCCTTCTTACCACCCACCAGCTGTTTGACAGCTGAGATCATGGCAGGCAAGAGCATCATGCGGATTTGGTCACACGAATGTTTCTATGTCAGCTGTTAAGATGATGACCCCAACTCCTAGAAAAGGAAATCTAGCTTTGTACCTGTTGTGTCAAACTTAAGAAATATTCTTTGATGGAACAGTCCCCTAAGGCTGCCACTTTTCTACAATTAACAAAATTACTGTAAATCTTGGAATAAGCATGAGAAAGTCAGAATTTGAGGGTTTTTAGATATATTCAACTCTAGGTTGATTGCACTAACAAAAATGTGACCTTGGCAGTGATGTACATGCCTTGTTGTTAGGGAGCTGGACAGTTTTCTGATGCAGATTTGATGGTACTCTCCACAAATCGGAGGCCGTGATGGTGGGATCATCAAGTTGGGACCATGATGTGGGAAGCAGAGACTGGGTGGACTGGAGATCAGAGGGCAGGATGGGGCCTGTACAGAGCCCCTCCTGCCTCAGATCCTCAGGGCTACTCGGTGGTAGGAGTAGTGGTTGCGACCAGTGGCCATGGTCCTGGTTCAAATCCTAATTCCTCCCCTTCCTCAGCATTTGTGCCTCATTTTCCTATCTGCGAAATGGGGGATACTAGCACCTACCTCATAGGAGTGTCAGGAGTCAGCCCACCCAGAACATTTAGGACGGTGTCCGGCCCAGAGTTAGCCCTTGCTAAGAGGTAGCAGTCCTGTGCTAGAACCCTGGCTGTTTGTTGCCGCTGGAGAGAAAGCACAAAGAAGCTGTTCTCCGGTGCGAAAGGCATCCCGCCCCTGACTCTGCCTCCCTCTGTTTCAGGTGGGACCCTCGGCCTCAGGATGCCCGGGGGGTGTGGATGACCAGCTGCCCCGGCCCGGATGCCGCCGCCCCGCGAGGGCCACTCCCCGAGGGCCGCCGGTGGCCCTGCGCCCTAGCCTCCCCACCCGGGGACCCCGCGCGCCCCGCCCCCGCCTGGCCGCCCAGGGTAGCGGGAGCCGCGGGAGGGAGCCCCCCGAGCGCACCGAGCGAGCGGCCACGGCTCAGGGATCCGGGGGCAGGGGCTCGGCGCCGGCCGCAAACATTTTCCCCCCGCGGCTCGGCAAAATGACCAGCCTGTTCCGCCGGAGCAGCAGCGGCGGCGGCGGCGGCGGCGGGGGCGGCTCGGCCGGGGCGCGCGGGGCGGGGGCCGGGGCCGGAGCGGCTGCCTCGCAGGAGCTCAACAACAGCCGGCCGGCCCGTCAGGTGCGCCGCCTCGAGTTCAACCAGGCCATGGACGACTTCAAGACCATGTTCCCCAACATGGATTACGACATCATCGAGTGCGTGCTGCGCGCCAACAGCGGCGCAGTGGACGCCACCATCGACCAGCTCCTTCAGATGAACCTGGAGGGCGGTGGCGGCAGCGTCTACGAGGACAGCTCCGACTCCGAGGACAGCATTCCCCCGGAGGTAGGGGCGTGGCCCCGATCATTCACCGCCAGGCCCGAGGGTGTTCGAACCTCTTAGTGGACGTGGGTTGTTAGCCCTGGGTTGTAACGCGAGTAGCCACTTTCTCGCAGGAACCCCGTACCCGAGCCCATCAGTGGCCTTTTATGGGCAGGAATCATGCAGTCAACAAACATGGCACACCTAGTCGGTGGTGTGCCAGGCACAGTACCAGACCCCACTAAGGGGGTCATCAGAATTGAGGAGCTTGTTAAAAAAGCAGACTCTTGGGCCCTACCCCAACATACTGAAGTCCAATTCCAGGCTGGGGCCGTCTAGCCTGTATTTTCCTAGAAAGGCTCTTTTTTGCCCTTCTGGGTGTCCCCCTTGGCCAAGGCAGACTGAGTTTCTGCCGGCACAGAGCTCGCAAGACTCAGGCCATAGTAGCTGGGAGCGGCCAGTGCTTTCGGTGGGAGAAGTGGGAGCAGGAGAGAAGGATGGCTTCCCAGAAGAAAGGATAGCCAAGCTGAGGCCCAAAGAAAGAGTGGGGAGTGAGGGACAGGGTGTGCAAGGCAGAGGGAAGTGCTTGTGCAAAGGCTCAGAGGTGAAACAGAGCAAGAGTCACAAGGGAGCTGGCAGCAGGACCATCTGTCAGGACCTCTGGAGCCCGCAGAGACCCAGAACTTGAAAAGACCAGGCCATGGAGAAAGAGCCTAGGGAACGACCAAAGAGGAGTGACCTCAGACGTACTAGTTAAATTCCTCTGAGCAAGGCATGATGGCGGTGGCAGCTGGCAGTTTCTGAGCAGTTCCCTCCTTGATCAGTGAAGTTGCAGGGGGAGAGGGGACCATCTTGGTGCCTCAGGGTCCACCCGGCCCCACCGAGTCCAGTAAATGTGACCCCCTGGTCTCTGGAGGGCCTGCTGTGCTGGGTGCAGAAGGGGCACACGGAGCCTTCCCGTGATCGGGTCGCTGCCTGAGGGGGCATCTGGGACATGCGGCCCCGGACAAGACGGAAGGGCCCAGCAGATGGCATTTAACTCTGCTCTTCACTGAGTCCCAGCTGGTGCCGGGCACCATCCCACAGGCTTTAGATGTCTCTGTCCTTGCAATCCTCTTACACTTTGTGAGACGGTGAGTATTATTATCCTCACTGACGGAGAAAACTTAGACCCAGATACGGCTTCAGATTCCTGGTCCACACAGCCCCGCAGGCATCCAGGACTGTCTTGTCAGCCAGAGCCCTCCTGCAGGCCAAGACCACCAGCCCATGTTCCCCTAGTTGGTTTAGCCTGGGATTTCTCCCTCCAGGTGGAGGAGAAGCACTGTGGGCAATGACATTTGCCTCATTCCCGTGTCACCTACAGCATCGAGGACGGTCCTGGCAGATAACAGGCACCCAGGGAACGCCTGTTGAGTGAATAAATGTTGCTCCTGTCTTTGCACAGGTTTCTTTAGTCTCTTTCCTTGGGAGACCACTCCTTTGAACTGCCTGGATTAGCCAGTGGAAGCAGTCTCAGAAAACCCACATCCTCTTTGTGGAAAGGAGGGGTGAGTGTGTGTGTGTTTGCAAATACATCCTTTAAGTGTGAGCTGGAAGGAGAGTATTCTGCATCCTCTGACCCTTTCCGCAGTCTCGTTGATTCTGCGGTCGGCAGGTAGGGTAGCATAATCTTTCCTCCTTTGACCATGGCCTCCGTATCCACGGGCCTGTGAATCTCCAGGGGTCTTCACCATCCCCTCAATAGGCCTGCACTGTGTGTGCTTCTGTTTTTCTAAGACTCTTGCTTTCCGAATTGAGCCCCTTCTCAGCACCCCTCCTTGGCTGTTGCCCCAAACCCCCACCTTTGGAGCTCCGCCCGGCCCACCGGCAGGCAGTTCCCGAGCCAGCGGAAAGTGCTTCAGAAAATTTATGAGCAGCAGCTGGAATGACACTAACTGCTGACTGGAAAAAGGCCCCTCGCTGGGGGCTGATGGATGGTTGGCCGGCCCGGGGGGCATCCTTGCCACAGAGAAATATGTCCTGTCAGATCAATGGCCCAGACCCTAGCCCCCAGAGCACCTGGCAAGCATCCATCACCCACACTGAGTGAAGCCAAGGGGCCCCAGAGCTGAAAACTTCAGCACCTTTAGAGCCAGAAGAACAACCTCACTGTGGCTGGTGGGGTGGTGGGGAGAGAGGCTGAGGGAGGCCAGGAACATGGCTGGGGTTACTCTCCCCAGAGACTCGGGATCAGCCTTTCTGGAGCGTGCCTGGCCTGCCGCCTGCCTCCTTGGCGGTTCCTCATTCTTTTCCAGGAGCCTCTGATGAGCGTCTGGTCTTGCAGCCCCCAGAGGCGGCTCTGAGGAACAGGCGCGGCTGTGAGGGGAGGGGGGCCTCCTGGGGCCCCCACGGAGGCCTGATCTCCCTGAGTCTGGAGGCCGGCTGCTACAGGCCAAGGCCTAGGAAGCCCCAAGCAGCTTCCTTCGGCAAACAGCTCTCCCCTCCTCACCATCTCCCTCACACCAGCCTCAGTGGGGCCAGGCTGGCTGGCCACTGAGGAAGTTAGCCTCAAGGCTCCCGTCCGGATCCCTGTCCCCTCCCCGAG
Organism: Mustela nigripes; assembly: GCF_022355385.1. Taxonomy (NCBI): domain Eukaryota; kingdom Metazoa; phylum Chordata; class Mammalia; order Carnivora; family Mustelidae; genus Mustela; species Mustela nigripes. The sequence goes on along the minus strand of NC_081572.1, from coordinate 31,680,963 downwards.
CAGCAGGGTCCGAGGGGCAGGGAGTGAGGGATGGGGACAGAAGCAACACTGTTCTCTGGGTGCGCCAGCTAGGTGCTGAGCCACTGTCCTATGCCAGGCCCCTGAGGTTCCCCCATGAACTGGACTGGAACTTGCAGTGTTCTCTCTCTTTCTCTTTCTCTCTCTCTCTCTCTTTTTCTTCTGGTGGAAATTTGGGCTAAGGAGAGCAGTGGCCCACAAAACAGCTACATTCTTCTTTTTCAGCAAAAGCATCTGTTTAAATACTTTCCGCCTGAAAGGAAAGAACGTTAGTGCATTCCAGGGCGGGAGGCCTCCTTGGGTCAGGCTGGCCGTGTCTGCACAGTGTGGCACGGTGTGTGAGAGATGTGCTCACTTGTGCGTGTGCCCGCCCACCAGCCCACCGGCCAGGGTGTCCCTGTGAGACCTTGTCTGCCCAGGCAGGGGTGGGCTCAGGGCGGGCAGGTGCCCCAGCAGCCCGGCCGCACCCAGGCTTTTAGAAGCAGTTCAGCATGATTTCTGTAAGCTCACTCGGAGTTAAAATGCAGGGCCTCTGAGCCAACTGACGGCCTCTGAGCCCTTCTCGTGTTCTTTGGAGGAGATGGGAACAAAAGTGGGGAGCAGAAGACAGGGAGCTGGAAGCTAAGGTGTAGGCCAGCTGGGATGTATCTGACCTGGGATCTCCTGGTAGAACGTTGCCTCCTGTCCTGCCTTCTGCTTTCTGCCCCAGACTCCTCTGTGGATCTCTGGGGAACGATCCAGGTCAGTCCATGGAACAGGAACTCTGGGCCTTGCTGCGCCCTTTGCTTTTCCCTGCCCCTCTATCTGGCTTCTGGATGTCCAGGAGGGAGAGGCATCCTGGGTACTCCCCTTGCTACCCTCTGCCCTAAGAATCCAACCAGGGCGTGTGGGGATTGTGCTTAAAGGATGGATCCTTGCTCTGGAGACCATGTCCAAGTTGAAGACTCACCTCTGAAAAGAGCATATGGCTTTGCCATGTCACTTACCCTGGGTCTCAGTTTCCTTATGTATAAAATGGGGTAACGATCCCTATCCTACCTTGCCAAATTGTTTGGGGTTCAGGCAAGATAACCGATGCCGAGTTACTTTGAGAGAGTGTACGAATGATGTTAATGTTATTTATCAGAAGTTGAAGGAGCAGGAGGCTGGCTGAGGACAAAGCAAATTGGCATTTCAAAGTAACCCATGTACCGGAAAGTACGGGAACCATACATGTGCGGCTCAATGAAGTTGCCCCAGACCCGGGTCAGGAAACATCCACAGAGCCTGGAATCCCCCTGGTGTCCCTCCCAGCCTGCTGCACCCCCACAGAGGTCCTACTGCTCCAACTTCTAGCCCCGTGATTTGTTTGGCCTGTTTTTAAACCTTGCTTGGATGGGTAATGCTGCTCTGAACATTCTTCTGGGGACATGTGCTTTCATGCCCATGGAGTAGGTTGGAATTGTAGGGTCAGAGGCAGCCATGCATTCAGCTCTATAGAAAACGAGGCAGTTTGGCAAAGCAGTGGTCCTATCTGTTTACGCTCCCCCAATGGCATGGAGCTCCCTTAGATACCTCCTTGGCAGCCCTGGGTTTTGTCTGAATGTTATTCAAATTCAGAGAACAGTCGTTAACACGTCTTTTTGTTGTTGTTTCTGATCTAGATCTTGGAAAGGACTTTGGAGCCTGACAGCTCTGATGAAGAGCCCCCGCCTGTCTACTCCCCGCCAGCCTATCACATGCACATGTTCGACAGGCCTTACCCTCTGGCGCCCCCCACACCACCTCCCCGGTGAGAACCCAACTCCCCTTGGAGCCCAGGGCGGTGGGGAAAGGGATCAGTCGCTGAGGTTGAGTAACAAACGGCCATGGGAAACTAGGATGGACCCCTCGGGGTATTGTTCCACCAAGAACAGGCTTCTGCTGCAGCAAGAGACACTGCAGTTAGATAACAAGGAGAACTTCCACACGGGAAGGAGTGCAAGCACAAACCTTCACTGAATGGCTCCTCTAGGCTAGGTGCTACGCTGAACATGAAATGGGACAGAGAGCTACATGGGGCTTGGCGCTGCCTTCCGGAATCTCACAGTCAAGGCCCCTGCAAGTGGGAGAAGCAAACACAGGGACTATGTATGGACACTTGCCCCACTGAGATCATGGCCCACATTGCTAATTGACCACTGGGCTCTCTCCTGCTCAGTGGAGACAGAATGTCAGAATCCCCTTCCAACACAGCACCTCCCAGGCAGTTGGTGGTAACTGATGGGATGGATATCTATTTGGATCCCTGGTCCAGGGATGTCATGGGGATTTTTAGGCAGTGGGAGCAAGTGAGTCTTTTTTCCTGGAATAGTTTGGTAAGGGGAGGCAGAGGAATAGTAGACTGCTGGGTCCTGGAAGACTTCTTCCAGGTGAGGGGCTCAGTAACCTGGAGGGTTAACATGAAGCTCGTTGCCACCCGGTCCAGTAACCTCTGAGGAGCTTGTTTTCTGTGCCATGTGTTGGTAGCAGAGCTGCTGGAGTCTGGCTGCCTCTTTGTCCTAAAACTGCAGTTCCTTCGAAGGGCTCAGTGCTGGGGTGCTGAGGAACTAGGGGGATACGATGGGACAGGGGACCAGTCCCAGTGGATCTTTCCTTCTGGGGATCTTGGGCACCTCAGGCCATGGTCATGGAGACCTTTGCTGTGCAGGGAGGGGTCATGATGACAGCCACCAGCTCCCAAGTGCTGGGAACCAGCAAGGCCCTCTTTGTACACTGTCACGTTCTAATCCTTGAAAGACTTATGAGCACTCTGTTAGTGTCCCCCTTTCACAGATGAGGAAACTAAGCCAAAGAGAGTTTTTATGACTTTCCCAAGACCACAGAGCTGAGCTGTGAACTCAGGCCATTCTGACTCCAAAACCAATGTCATCGTTGCTGTGTCTGTCACCTCCCTGATGACAAAAGTCTGCACTTGCAGTTCAGGGAGCTGATGGAGGCCTGGAAGGTCATAGGACAGAGGGAACAATGTTTTGCGTCGGGGACAGGAGCAGAGCTGGGGTCTTCCCCTTTACTACAGGTGGTACCAGGAGGCTCCAGTGGGCTGGAAGGCAGGGAGTGCATGGATTGGTCTGGGTGAGGCCTTGGCAGGACTTGTGGCCTGGCATGGGTCATGGAGCCCGGTGCTAAGTGATTTCCCTTTGACGTATTATTAATTTTTTAAAATATCCCGAGATGCTTTTGCAAAACATCGAGCTTCTACTAGGCAAAGTGGTTCTGCCTGTTTGTCAGAAGGGAAAACCAAGGCCATAAGAGGCAGAATCCCATGGTGAACCTGGTGTGCATACCCAGGCCCCATCCTCCCTCTCCCTGTCCAGCTGGGCGTGCAGCTGCTGTGAGGACAGGGGTGGTGCCACTCAGGGTGGAAGCCACTGTTGGGGGCAAGTGGACCTCAGCACTAACTCAAGGCTTAAGAGGACTGAGATTCAGGGCCCTGACCTGGAAACGAAGGCTTCACTGGGCCTGGGAAGGATACAGGGCAGAGAACTTGAGTCAGGAAAGAAAAAAAAAAAGTGCTCTCCTACCCCCTTCTTTCAGCTGTCCAGCTTCTGAGGCTTTAGGTGCTTTGGCTGTGTGGCTTCTGGCTCACTACTTAACCTCTCTGAGCTTCGCTCCCCTCACCTGTGGATGGGAATACTAATCCCCCGCTCAGCACCGCTGCGAGGATAGAAAGATACTGCACATGGAGCACTTAGCACAGTCCCAGGCAGGGATCAGACCTGTCACCTGTGCTTGACTGCTCCTTCCTACCCGGGCTGCACAGCTGGCCTCTGAGCTCCAACATGGAATATTGAGACCGGTGGTGAGCCTTCCCGCAGAGGCCAGTGTTCAGAAGAAGCAGGGCCAGGCTCTGCCCCAGGATGGCCCTGCTCAGCCAGGTCCACTGGCAGGCTGTTTCCAGGGTCTCGTTCAGTCTCTCTCTCCGGAACATTCATTTCAGCTGTTACCGAGTCTTCTGCAGTATGCAGGTGCTGAACCATCTGTGTGATACTGGGATGAATACAGCACTGCCTTGCCCCCCTGAGGAGATTAGAGGTGGGGGGAGGCAAAGACTGGGGGTGGGGAGACAAGAAAGTCAGTCTAGAGGAATTCATGTCCACACTGTGTCCTGATGAAGCAGAGGACAGGAGGGCGTTTCAGGCAAGGGAAATAGCATGTGCAAAGGCCAGGAGGCAGGAGAAGGGGAACCATTCGGGAACTTTGGGGAACTCCAGGAAATGGAATGGCCATGAGGCTAGAGAGGTGAGCGGATCATGGGGGCTCTGTGGGTCCTCTGAAGAGTTTGGCCTTATCCTACAGTCAGCAGGCTTGAGTTGGAGAGTGATGGGATCTGGTTAGTGTTTTAGAATCTCTGGCTGCTGGGGTTGGAGGGGAGGAGGCATAGCAGGAGGCCCCTTTGGCTCCTCCAGTCACCTGAGGGGCTTCTGGTGGGGGCAGGGTTTGGGAGCTTGGCCTACTGAGACAACAGGCAGGGTGACCCCCAGTGATGAGTGCCTGGAAAGTGAGGACCCCTGGGCCCAGGTTTTACCTACACGGTCTGTGTGTCTCTGACACACAGGGCCTGACTCTCTCTGGTCCTCAGTGTCCGTTCTTTTTTTTTTTTTTTAATATTTTATTTGTTTATTTTGAGAGAGAGAGAGCTAGAGTACAAGCAGACGGAACAGCAGGCAGAGGGAGAAGGAGGCTCCCTGCTGAGCCAGGAGCCCAATGCGGACTTGACCCAAGATGCTGGGATTATGACCCAGGCTGAAGGCAGCTGCTTAACCCACAGAGCCCCCCAGGCATCCTTCAGTGTCCACTCTACCAAAAATCCTGCCTGGAAGGTTTATATCTGAAATCCTTCTAGGGTCTGATGGTCCATGGGTAAACCTGGGGGTCTGATGGGAAAATTTTAGTTTTGGGGTCCTGGGACAGAGGGTCTGGGCCAGGAGAGCCTCGCAGCCTTCTCTCTCCTTCCCCTCCTCCAGCCTGCCCTTGTGGCTCTCTCCGGAATGAGGAACGAAGGAGGTCTCTGAGACCCAGAGCTACCCCTCCGCACAGGCCACCTGCCGTTTTCCCGTTGAAATTACAGCCTTGGAAGTTTTTTATTTGCCTCTCAGCTCATTTCTGACATTCCTTTCCGACCACAATGGATTTGACTGGGCCGCCTGGGCTCAGGGCCCCCCTGGCTCTTGCAGCTGCGGCTGACCTCATCTTTGCCTTTGCCAGGGCCCGTGGCCCCAGAAGGGTTGGGCCCGACCTTTCTCGGGACCACGGGCCCAGCAGCCAGGGAAACTGGGCTGAGGAGGGTCTCCTGCTCCTTGTCCCTGTCCCCTCTTGGGCTCGGTAACAAAGGGCTAGAGGTGTCTCAGTGCACCATTGGGGTTCTCCCTCCTCACTTTCCTGGGTGACTTGGGTGTGGTTGAGTTGGAGTGGGTATCCGTGACCTAGGGGAAGACCCTGGAGAGGAATTCTCTGTGGTGGTCCGCACGTCCCTGGGACAGGGGGCATCCTTTCCCCTGCCTCAGGCCCTTGGGAGAAGTGAAGCCTCCAACAGGGACAGAAGGCGGCAGAGTGATACGGGGAGAGATCTGCCTCGGACTCGGAGTCCTGGGTTGGGTTAAAATGCAGGCTCTTCTCGGGCCTTCCCTCACCTGTGCGGCAGAGGGTGGATGAGGAGGGTGGATGAGGAGGGCGGGTTCCCTTGGCTCCCACAGCGCACTTAGCAGCTTGTTATCCCCGTCTGTCTGCCACCGCCCCCTTCGCCCTGCCAGGCCACCCGCCCAAAATAGAAAAGGAAAGGAAGTTATTTCCACAGTCAGCGGCAGCCCGGAAAAGCTCCCCTCCAGTGAGGGGGCGGGCGGGATTCCTGGAGCTGGAGACAAATCAAAGCCAGGCGAGAGCGGCCGGCCCCACCGCCCCCAGCCCGCTGCCTTCTGTGTGTGTCATTTCCCTGATTCAGCAGAACACGTGTCCTGCGGTTGCCACGCTGCAGGCTGCTGAGGAGGGGTGGGGAGCTCCTGGCCTGGCCCTGGGCTGCCCTCAAGCCCCGAGGGCAGTGCGGGTTGGGGGGACCTAGGGGCCAGGGAGGGCCCCTGCCACTGCTTTTCTTCCTGTTCCCACTGCACCCCCATTGCCATCAGCAGAGGCCATCAGCAGCCTCTGCCATGGCACACGGACCTCCAGCAGGGCACCTTGCTTATGAAGAGCTACCCCTGGGCACCCCTTGCAGCAGGAACCTTTCCATCCCGCCTTCAGTGTGGCCTCTTCCCAACACTGCCAAAGACACAGCCTCACGAGGGGCTCCTGCCCACCTCGGCAGGGAGATGGGTTTTTCTATGAGGAAGCTCAGCCCAGAGGGGAGCAGGGTCTTGCCCAGGACCACCCTGCCAACTGTGACTGAGCCAGAACTAGATCCTGGATCCGCTCTGCTCTGTAGGGATCCCGCCATCCCCATGTCCCCCACCCCAGCCAACCAGCACTGGGGCAGCTGGGCTGGCTTCTGGGTCTGGTCACTGGGAGCACACCTGTTCCTCAGCAGCCGTGAGCTCGCACTGTGCTGGGTGCTCGGGCCGTGCCTGCCATTTTGAGAGGACATTCGTAAACATCCGCATGTAAACCCATGACACCCAGCTTGAGTGCCAAGAACACTGAGGGCTCCAGGCCTAGAGACCTTGAGGGCACAGAGTGGCCAGAAAGTGGGGACTGTCTTGCACGGGCCAGGGCCTGAGACGGAGGTTAGCAGAGGCCTGATCGGAAAGATGAGATAGAGCACTCGGCTTTTGTCCTGGAGGCCGTGGGAAGCTTCAGAGCAGAAATGCCATTCTGAGCAGGATCGCCGGTGTGATGGGCCGGGACTCCTGTGTTTGGGCCTAACTGTTCCCTTTTTGTTGTTACCTCTCATCCTCCAGCATCGATGTGCTGGGCTCTGGACCTGCATCGAGCCATAGGCGCTATCGTAACTGGAATCCACCCCTGCTGGGCAACCTCCCGGATGACTTTCTCCGCATCCTGCCCCAGCAGCTGGACAGCATACAGGTAATGGGGGTGCAGGGGCAGTGGCCTTCTAGCATCTCTCCTCGCTCCCGGTTTGTGCCAGCCCATTTCACTTCCTGATGTTTAAGCCCAGGCTGAGCTATTTCTGTTGGCCTGGGTTCACAGGGAAAGAATGCTGAACCAAAAGCCTCGTTTCCTGTTCCACCCAGGGAAGGTGACAGCCCGGAGGAGTCTGTGGCTACAACCATTACCCAGGCTGGAGGGAGGTGGGCATGGGGGCAGCCAATGGCAGAGGGTCCAGGAACCTCCCCGCCCTCCTCTGGGATAGGGCTAGGGGCAGCTTTTCCCCCTGATGTGGGCACAGTCTCAGGCGCCCTTGCAGGAAGGGGGCCTCACCCTGAGGCAGCTAGAATAGGGAGAGCTTTGAGCCTGGACCTCTATGGGGAGCTAGCCAAGCTAACGCATGGCTTGCAGATCACTTTTCAGGACTGTTCAGGTTGTAGATGAGGGCTTGGGTGGCCCAAGGGGGAGGAAACATCATTTTTAAGTCCTTGCTTCTTCCGCAGAAGAGAGGTTCCTTGCCTGCTAAGTTAGGTTTCGGCTGACCACTAGGGCCCAATAGCAGGTACAGGCCCCAGGGCGTGGCTGGAGGAAGCTGGGAAAGGACAAGTGCATCCCCAGATACACATGGATGTTTCTGCAGCATGTGCCCTGGTGAGCAGCCATTCAAAGCCCTTACTTCCCTCCTCAGGGTAACCCCGGAGGCTCCAAGCCCAGGAACAGCGAGGGAGGCCTGTCCTCTGTGGCTGGGCCCGGGCCACGGGACCAGGAGAACCGCTGGAAGCAGTACCTGGAGGATGAGAGGATTGCACTCTTCCTGCAGAATGAGGAGTTCATGAAGGAGCTGCAGCGCAACCGGGACTTCCTGCTGGCCCTGGAGAGAGGTGGTGCCCCAGGGCCGGGGTGGGGGAGCACTGCGGCCACTGCTTTGTGGCTGGGGAGGGGAGCTGGAGTGGCTTCAGCCTTGGGGCTCAGAGGCGGCACTGAGCTGGAGGCCAAGGTGGTCTTGGGCCCGTTGATATACGGCCCCCACCGTGTTATCCTGTGGGAACCCCAGAATTCTGCCAACAGGGACACGAGTCCCCAGCCAACTCTTCTCCTTCCCTGGGACTCAGAGGAAGACAGGTGTGCCTTTGTAGGCCCTCTTCTTTCCCCTGCACTTCGCTGGGTGCCAGGCACTGGCCTTGGTACCACGTGTCTGGAGTGGGGTCCGGGGGTGCCTCCCTGAACTGAGGCTGGCAGAGCAGGAGCTCTCAAATTTTCTGACAGTTTGGGTTGTCTTTGGCTGGAGACCTTACTCCGCAACCTGGCAGCCTTTCCCCTGCAGGGTGGGAGTGAGTTTCGAGTGGGGTATAGTGAGGGGCCTGTGGGAGGTCTGTCTTATGAGGGTCCCAGTGGGAGTGTATACATGTGTGTATATGTCGGCCAGTGTGTAGTTGGGAAGAATCAGGTGTGCAGGGAGAAGGCGCCCCAGCTCTGCAGTACAGGTGCTGGGGGGCCTCAGGGCCTGGTCTTGCTTTGCCTTTAATTTAATTAACTAATTTATTTGAGAGAGAGAGAGAGTGAGCAGGAGAAGGGGGTGGGGCAGAGGGAAAGGGAGAAGCAGGTTCCCCGCTGAGCAGGAAGCCCGATCGAGCAGGGAGCTCGATCCCAGAACCCTGAGATCATGACCTGAGCTGAAGACAGACACTTGACTGACCAAGCCACCCAGGCACCCCTTATTTTACTTTTTTAAAAGATTTATTTATTTATTTGATAGAGCACACGTGGGGGCAGGAACAAAGGGAGAGGGAGAGAGAATACCAAGCAGACTTCCCACCGAGCATGGAGCCCAGATGGATGTGGGGCTTGATCCCACAACCCTGAGATCCTGAGCCAAGTGGAAAAAGTCAGACACTGAACCCACTGAGCCACCCGGGCGCCCCAGGGCCTTTCCTTATCAGTGAAGGGTCAGACTGTGTGATGTCTCAGGGTCCACCTAAGTGTGGTCTCCTGCTGTTCCAGGTGCTTGTGAGGGCCGGAGTTTCTGTGGCCCAGCTGGTTCTTGGAGAGCCGGAAGACATGTGTGCACATATTTTGTGTGTGTCCTGTGAGATCTGAGGGCTTGGTCTCCGGCAGCCTTCCTGCACCTCAGCCCAGGGTGCCGCTGGGAGAGAGCTCACTGTCCTGACAGCAATGTGGTCATTTTCCAGATCGTTTGAAATATGAGTCCCAGAAATCCAAATCCAGCAGCAGCGTGGCTGTGGGAAACGACTTTGGCTTTCCGTCTCCTGCCCCAGGTAACCTTGGCTTCCTGGGAGAGAGGTCTGGAGGGCAGAGAGGCTCAACTCCCTGGTTTCAGTTGGACTTTGCAGATTTGGAGTTTGGGGAAGGATGGGGGGGGAAAGAGGCTGGAGGGGCAGGTTCTGAGCCCACCACCGAGCCCGCCAGCACACTCACCCAGAGTGATGTGGCCCCTCTACTTGGCAGACTCGGACTCTTGCCAACCCAATGGCTGCTGGAGCTCCCCTGGGATTGGCTCATGTCCGGCTGAACTGCTCAGAAGGTGCCTGAGCAAGAAGGGACATACCACAGCATAGCTGTCCCATGGTGGGTGGGCTCAGGAAGGACTCAGAGACTTCCAACACTTCATCTCTGCCCTGGGGGAGCTTATGGTCTCATGGGGAATGCAAGAGAAACAGCCAAGAGATGGCTAAAGCCAGCAGAGCTGAGGACACACTGCTAAGAGCAGCTGCTCATGGTGAGGAGGGCATGGTTCTTTCCTTCACGGGCCGAGGCTATATCGGCCCTGGCCGGGCCCCATCCTCATGCTGGAGGAAGAGAATCTTGAGCTTCATGTGCAAGATGGTGAAAGGGAAGAATTGCTTCAGTAGAGGGCCAGGCCCCTCTGGGAGCCCTAGCTCACTGAAGGACGGCCAGGATTGGACAGCAGGCTATTGGGATGCACGAACAGGGGTCAAGCTGGAGCTGGGAACATGGGCAGAGAGGCCCAGAAGACCTGAGTTCCATACTGGACACCTGGACCCCACCCACGTGTCCCTGTGCGTGCCTCACGGCCCCTAGCCAGCCAGCACCCCCAGCCACACATAGGCTGCCCACCGCAGAGAGAGCAACAGCTTCTGCCTGAGGCCCACCTTACATCACTCCGAAGAGTGGGGTGGAGGGGCAGAGGGATGCGGAGCTCTGCTGATCCTGGCTCAAAGAAAGAAAATCCCATGGAACCGATTCATAAGCAACAGGCTTGGAGCTTAGGCCCCACCAGATGTGCATCTGGGAGTTTTAACGACAGTCTCTCGTCCTTGATCCTGAATGAGCTTGACACACGAGGGCTGCTGAGATGGATCATAATGACTCACAGGGGACTTAGCAGGCAAGGTGACTTGGGATTAGCTGAGCTGCAGGGTGGAGAGCAGGAGCTTTAGAAGGGCAGCGAGAGACACACGTGGGCGCTGGGTGAGCAGGGAGGCTCTAGGTGGCAGCTGGGTTTGTCTTCATTCCTATGTCTAATGAGTCCAGAACTTCATGTCTGGAGGGAGTAATGGAGGGACCAACCCAGGCAGGGAGGAGAAGGGAATCACCGCAGCCAAAGGCCTGCTCTGTGCCCGCCCCTCCCTTCTATTCCCGTAGTAGCTCTCACACCGGGTCGGGCTACAGGCCAGCGGCAGTTCAGGGTGCAGGGGAAACCCCAGTGCTTAGCGTCGGGTGACTCCCGTGATGTAAATACTCCCACCAACTTGCCAGCATTACTTCACGGAATGCAGAGTTGGTCAGAGACGCGGGGAGCTAGAAGGCTGTGGGAGCGGCTCTCCACGCATGCAATGGACCATACCATGGTCCTGCTTTTTTATTTTTTTTTAAACAACACTTTTTTTTTTTTAATTTATTTTTTTAAGATTTTATTTATTCATTTGACAGAGATCACAAGTAGGCAGAGAGGCAGGCAGAGGGGTGGGCGGGGGGGGGGGGGGCAGGAAGCAGGCTCTCTGCTAAGATGAGAGCCCAATGCAGGGCTCGATCCCAGGACCCTGGGATCATGACCTGAGCTGAAGGCAGAGGCTTTAACCCACTGAGCCACCTAGGCACCCCAGGCGTGGTCCTGCTTTGTACACAAAGAAACCTAGCAAGGAGGGCTCTGTGGAGAAAGAAGTGTTCCTCAGATCCCTAGTGTCTTTAGGGAAGAATCCTGATCTTTTGCCCCTTTCCTCAGATGGAAGGGTTGGGCCAAACCCCTGTCTTGTGGGGCCGGCCCTGACCCACTACCCCCTGGGGGCCTTGGGCAGCTGCTGTCCCTCTCCAGCCAGCCCTCAGAGATGCCTTCCCCTTTCAGGAACCAGTGACGCCAATCCTGCTGTGTCTGAAGATGCCTTATTCAGGGACAAGTTGAAACACATGGGAAAATGTGAGTCCAGCCTCTGCCCCCTCCCCGTCTCTTCGAAGACAAGCCCTGTGGCCTCACAGGAGGGAGGGAGCCAGCTGGAGTTTTGAAGTGGACTCTTGGTGAACCAAAGTGACATTTTAATCGCAGGCTGGTTCCTGCCTCACTTCCCTCTGCAGCTGAGTCTGGATACAAATTAAGTTTTAAATCCTCTTGAGCCAGCTGTCTGTAGAAAAATAATAATGTGTGGCCCTCCCCACCCCCGACTCCCACCCCAGTTTTAGAGTTCATGTCCTCTGTGGCTTGAGGGGACTTGGCCAGGCCTGATGAGTGGAGGGGCCCATGCTAAGCCTACTTTCTGTGGGCAGGAGGCCCCAGGGTTTGTGACCTCTTCCCACAAAGTCCTGCCAGCCAGGATGCACCTAGCCTTCCTCCTCCCCTCCCCACCACACAAGCATGTGTGAATGAGGCTGCCACCCTCCCAGGCTCCATTTCGGGGGGGGGGGGGGGGGGGGGGGGGAAATCTCGGATTAGTCATGGAAATCCCAGAACCAACTCTGGAGGTGGCAAAGGGGGCGGGGGAGGCGGTGGGAAAGACAGCCAAGAGTGTTGCTGACTGCCGCAGCTGGGGCAGGAATGCCTGGATCTCGGGCTGCCTGCCCGCGGGCCAGCTCTTGGTGGCCTGTGCTGCCCCTGCAGGCCTGCTGGGGTGGCAGCCTCCCTGCTGGGGGAGGAGAGGGCACCCCCCCATTCCTATCGCCCCGCTGCCTGCCACCACCCCAGGGTTGGCCCTGCGGCTGTGGCTCACAGGTCTCTCTGCCCTAGCCACCCGGAGGAAGCTTTTCGAGCTGGCCAGGGCCTTCTCCGAGAAGACCAGGATGAGGAAGTCAAAGAGGAAACACTTGTCCAAGCACCAGTCGTATCCTTTCCGGCCTGGCGCAGGGTGGGGGCGTGGATGCTGAGAGAGCTGACCCCTTTGCTGTGCTCTCTCCAGGGACTGGGACCTGCTCTGTGGTCACCCCCTGCGCCATGCGCTGGGAGGCCAGCCCACAGCCGGGTCTGGAGCCCCACTACCGGGCTGGGGAGTAGGCCAGCATATCCCACTTCTCTGGGGTCTTGAGTTATCTCATGACATCTTCACTTTCTGGCTGGGCTCATCTACTCTTGGGAGAAAACGTGGTTCTTCCACTGAAATCAGCACACTTCTCCCTAAGTTCATGAGTTGAATTGACTCATAGATCTTGCCGCCTTCCCATTTCAAGCACATTGGGCCCTGCCTTCTTGCTTTCAGTTTCTTGAGTAAAAATAAGGTTCTCCACGTTTTAACCCAGACTCCCACCCCTGCTTGTTACATGGGCCCAGGATATTAGAAGCTGAGCAGCCAAAGGGGAACAGAAGGGAACTCCCTTCTCCAGCCCCAGAGATGGGAGCTGGGTGAGAAAGTCGGGCCCTGGCTGTTCCCCTGATCCCAGGGAAAGGAGGCTTTGGGGAGTGTTGGGTGTAATGTTGGTGTGGTAGATGTCCCTGAGCTGGGAGTGGGTGGTAGAGGCCAGAGACAGGGACTGGTAGAACTGGGCGGATGATGGCAGTGCCCACGCATCGTTGAGACCGTTTTCCTGAATGGCCCGCCAGGCTGGGAGCTGCGGTGTCAACGGCTAACCTCCTAGACGACGTGGAGGGCCACACTTGTGGTGAGTCTAGGCGGGACGGGGAGCTTCATGCTAAGTTCCTTATCATCGGTGACCCTCCAAGAGGAGGGCCTGGTGTTTTCTGGGTGGACCCAACCTGGGGGACACATCTTGGGAGGTGGTGGGCAGGTGACCCAAAGAAATAGGTCCTCCCTCTTGGTTCACATGGTCTCTCCCTTTCTTCCACCCCCGCCAAAGGGGGCCCCAGCAGCACCTCCACATAGGTCTCTACCTGGAGCACAGTGTCAGGTGCTGTTTCCAGGGTCTCTTCTCTAGGGTGGGAGGGGACAGACACCCCGACCCATGCGGAGGGGCCTCACTTGGAGAACCAGGCGCTGTGCAGTTTCAGTCTCTGGGCCCAGAGAACTTTCAGTGTTCATCTAGTCCTTCCCAAAGGCCATATGGGCCAGAAGACACTGGTAGACCCGCAGCTGAATCTGATCCTCATGCCTCAGAGCAGAGGGCCCCTTGAGGGGTCAGGAGACATCTGGAAACAAGGGCTAGGAGGGTGCTCGAGGCTGTAGGGAAGGTACCACTTCCCCACGCATGCTACAGATGAGGAAGCTGAGGGAAGAAATTGTCCAACCTCAGTGATGGAGCCAGGCCAGCCGTCAGGTGTCCTAACCCCACGCCGTGCCCTGGTGCCTCTTAGCACCCATACATTCCCCACCCCGTCCACCCCAGGATCAGCATGTGCCCCAGAAAACAAAAGGTATGGAGAACCTTGGGTCGGCTCTCTTGCCTGGCCTGGGGGACATGCCTGATGAGGCCCCGCACAGTGGAGCAGGAGGCAACTTGCCTCTCCTTTTCAGATGAAGACTTTCGGGGACGGCGACAGGAGGTACCCAAGGTGGAGGAAGCCCTAAGGGAAGGACAATAAGAGGTAAGGCCTGGAGCCATAGCAGCCCGGGGACTGCCCAAGGTGGGGCCTGCCATATGCCCCACACCCCAGGGGTTTTCCCAGGGGTCCAGGGGCATTGGGCTCAGGCAGACCCTGGTTTTCTTCCCCTATCATTGTGGCAGGGGACATGGTCTCTGGATGGAAACTGGTCTTTTGAGTTTCCTTTTTTTTCTTTTTTTTTTTCATTATTTATTCATTTAGCAGAGTAGTCACACCTGCCTGTGCCAGATCTTGGGAACAAGGGGGAAAAGTCAGTTTTGACCTTGATGGTTGACAGCCCATGTGAAAGACAGTTCAGGACACATACTGCACAGTAAGGGGACGGCTTAGGAAAACTTGATGTGGCCTCCCCACAGCCATGCACACACAGAGCTGTCCCACTGCCTGCTTGGGTTGGGTGCTCTGCAATCTGTCACAACCACAGGAAGAACCAGTCTCCCTCCAGGCAGCGCTATTGCTGGCCCCAGGCCCTCAGGCTGCTTCTCCTGCTCTTCTGTGCCTCCCTGACTGACAACGAACCAGAGAATGTCAGTGCCCCTTCTGGGGCTCAGTAGAACCTGTTCCCTGTTCTGGGCCCTCCCCATCAGGAGGTGGCCCACCCACCCTTCCCCAGGCTGCTGTCCTGGTCCTGGTGGCCAGCGTCTCCAGAGCCTCCCCCAGCCGTGGACAGGCTGGCAGGTGTGGCCCTCACGCTGTGATGACATGGCTCGCTGCCCTCGGGATGGTCGTTGTGGCGGTGGATCAACCAGCCTGGGCGGCTGGCCTTCACACCGCTTCCAGCTGACTGCCTCCCTCTCCGCTGCTGACATTCCCTCCCCTTTCCCCCGACCCCCGGGAAAACATGTCTGCTCCAAAGAGTCCCCCCGCCCCCACACACACACATCAGGACCTTGCCATCATCATTCTCTCCTCAGTTGTCTAGCTTTTCCCTTTCCAGCTCCTTCCTCAACCCTACACCCTCCTCCTCCTCCCCGGCGTAAGAACCAAGAGTTTTCATTATTTTCCTTCATTGCCCAGCTCACGAAAAAGTGACAGCCTCTTTCACCCATTGCAGGCGGCAGCCCTCCCACCACCCCCGGACTGATGCAGGAAGGTCACCCCAAGTCCAGGTCCTTCCATTCTGCACCCTCTGGTGTTCCCTTCTGCAGGCCATGCCTGCAGTCTTTCTTGAAACTCTTCCCTGCCTACCCCTGTGGCCCAAGAATCCTGGGCCTTCTTCTATCTGCTGTTGATTCTCCCATGCTGCTCCTGGGGGCTCCTCCTAGTCCCAAAGTTCTTGCTCTCCTGGGAGCTCTGCCCTTGACTCTCTCGATCCCACTCTCTGGCAGTCACTGCCCTTCTTCACAGCAACAGCAAGACCTCTGTGCAGTGGGCCCCTAACTCGGACCCTCCCTCTCAGTCAGTCTTCCACATCCGCTCTGCATACCAGCTGTGCCCACGGCCGTCTTTCCAGCCCTGGGTCTGAAGTCACTGGGAGTCAGACAGCTTCTCCTCTGGTCTTCCCTATTTCATTTATCCTCTCCCTTCCTGGTAGACTCCCATCACCGGGTTCACCGGGTTCGCGGCTGCTAGAGTCTTCACTGCCCAACTCTGTTCCCCCCGTCATCAGAACACCACTCTTCTGCCCTTTCTCCCTTGATGTTGGAGTGAACGCTCTGAGTAGAGGTTTATGAACTCCTCGGCCTGGTGTGTGGGGCCCACCAAATTCTGACCCCAATCTATTTTCTGCCCCTACAGGTCCCCTTGGTGTAGCTCCCTGAGCTACCGCTGCATTCCCAGAATGGGCTGGCTACTTCCCCACCTCTGAGCCCTTCCTATACGCTTCTGCCCCCTGGAATTCCAGCCCCCACTCCATCTCTAGCTGCCAGAGGCCCTGCTCTTGCTGTTCTAGGAGCTTGGATTTGGAGGGTGGGACATGGCCTCGGGCAGAGTTCCAACGCTGGCATAGAGTCCCTGGAAGGAGAGGGCGCCTGTCTTTGGGACCTTCTGCCTAAAACCATCTCTGCAGGGGTTGCTCTGCAGGGACAAGGAGAGACCACTGGGCTCCAGTGGTCTTTCCAGTGGGCTCCAGAAGCTCCAGACTTCTTCCATCTCTTTTCCCTACCAGATGCCAGCAGTTCCTCCTCGCCGGAGATGTCTGACCTGGTGGAGGTGGCCGGAGAGCCAAACTGGCCCCCAGCTGAAGGGCCCAGCTGCTGCCAGACAGATGGCGCCAAGGACTGAGGCGCTGGTGATTCTCCAGCCATGGTCCAGCCCCACCACTGCCACCGTCACTGCCACTTTCCATGGGACTTAGAACTTTGGAGTTTTGTGCTGTGATTGGAGGAAGGACCTGGGGCCCTAGGGGCAGCAGCCCATCCTAGCCCCTCTTGTAGCCAGGCTGTTCTGTGGGCCTTGAGTGGGAATGCAGGAACCACCACCGCGTACCCCCACCCCCACCCCACTGCCCTGCTGCTTACTTTAAAAAATCCCAGAAAAAATGCAAAGGTTGGAGTACCCGAAAAGGCAGGATGGTGAAGCCCCTGAAGGGGGAGCCCCTGCCCCCTCCTTTCCCCATCTCTCCTTCTGGGCCCCAGATACTGCCGGACCCCCTATCCCCATCCCCAGCTCCCATCTGGGCACCTTGCGTCCTTTATTTCGATGGCTTCCTGCATCTTGGCCTTTCGCCCAGGCCTGCGGTTGGTACAACCCCTGGCCAGAGCCATGGGTGGGAGAGCGCTGGGCAGTCACTCAGGCCCCTCTGAGGAGTGACGGGCCACTGTAGAGAGCAAGTTACTGGCCACCCTGCCAGGGCCCCGCCAACTGCCTCTGTTAGGGGTTGGCACAGGCCCCTGCCAAGGGTCGGAAGGTGGCCACCCTGGAGCTGGGGGACTCTTGGCTAGGCAGGAGTGTTCTGGACTGAGGCAGAAGACAAAAGCGGGTTCTGGATGGGACCCTGCAGTCACTTAACAGTGGGGGCTCATGGGGGCTCTGAGTAGAAGTCCTGCTGTCACTAAGGGTGGGCAGCAGCAGGTTCTGAGGTGACCCTTGAGAAAGTGCAGGACTGAGAAGCAAGGGGAAGAGGTGGCCAGCCCTGGTGGGGGTGCCTGGGGCGGAAGGGCTTCCTGGCACCTCTTGCCAAGAACAAGACAGTGAATGGTTTGCGAAGGCACACTCCGGTTCCACAAGCCTTAGCAGGCACCAACCACTGCCAGTGGGAGGGCGGCTGGCCCAGTCTCTCCAGCCAGCGTCCAAGATGGGAACGCGCTGACCTCTCTGGAGAGCCAGGGAGCCTGGGCAGGCACAAAGGGTTCCCCCTCCCTCCCCGAAGTGGGGAAACTGCCCAGCCCAACCTTGTTAGGTGGGGAGTGGGAGCCCCGCCTTGGCGGGGCCTGGTGGCCACACGTCACCCCGAGATAATGAGGGTGTGGGGGGCACAGTCACACCTCGTTCCACTGAGGCCCCAGTCCACTGGGAGGCTCAGCTTACCCTGCGCGCTCCGGAGAGGCGGCCCCATGGGCTGGGGGGACGGACACGCCTCCGCCTGACCAAGTTTGGCAGCTGCGCAGGGCCTGGGGCGCTGGCGCGGGGACCTCCTGCCCTCCGCTGCTCCCTGCGACCCTGCCAGAGCTCCCCCCACTCACGCGAGCACCCAGGCCGCCAGGCCAAGCTCCAGACGGTCTGGCCCCTGGGGCAGAGGAGAGCCCCCCCCCCCCCCGCCCGGGCCCCCCCCCCCCCGGCCGGCCCCCGGGGGGGGGGGGGGCCCCCCCCCCCCCCCGGGCTGTGGCCCCGACCCCTCCCAGCGCATGGTGGGGGAAGCCCCAGCCCCAAGTCTGTGTGTGTTGCTTTGTTAGTTGTGTTTTCTCCTATGTGTGGGTTTTTTTCTTGGAGCTGTTTCATAGGAATTCCTGTAATAAAGACTTGGTGTTCTCTTGGTGCTCTGATGTGGTCTGCAGTGTGGGCTGGACCCTTCTCTTTTCTCTTCTTGCCTTGGGCAGAGTTTGGCCTCCTGGAGCCCCTGTCACTCCCGAGGGCCACCTGCCTCGCCACTCTCCACCCTCTCCCCAAAAGTCCCCCGTTAACCAGTTAACCCACAGAGTGTGTAAGGTCCCAAGGGCTTAGCTCTCCCATGGCAGTGCACTCCGGAGGCGACACCTGCTACCCGTACAGCAAGCTCGCCAACCTGCTGGCTTTGCTAAGCGCAGGCGCTCTCCTGTTTGCCCTGGGAAAGTAAACCACTAGCTGATAGGCAAAGGAAAACACCAAGGGGAAAAGCCAGTCTGCCAGGAAAGCTCCAGCACATCATTTCCCCAAATAAACAGAAAGCTTCTGGAGCAGCTGAGGGGAGGCTGCTGGGATATGCAATGCCAGACTTCAAAGACCCGCAGATATCTTCCCGTGCAAGCACCTCTGCCTTTCCCCTCCGCAGCTCAGCCAGACCACCTCCCAGGCCAGGGAACGCACTGCCAAAAGAGGAAGCTGCTGCCGTTTCCAGAGGGCAGTTCTCAAGGTTAAAAATGTCTTTCTTGTGTTGAGCCCAAAGCTCTCCTTGTGGCTTCCACCCACGCATCTTGTTTCTGGGCTCCCAGTCACCCAGGCCTAGGACACTGCCGTTCCCCCATGCCACATTTGAACTCAGCCTCTGAAGGAACAATGAGGGTTCCTCCCGCCCTCCTTAGAAAGAGGTTCTCCCTCAGCCCCAGCCAGACCCAGGAACAGCTGGTGATGCTTTACATGCGTACTGTTTGCAGGAGGGCAACCCAAACTTAATCTTTAACCTAACCCTACTCTTTTAAAAGATTTTAAGTAATCTCTGTACCCAACTTGGGACTTGAACTTACAACCCAGAGGTCCAGAATCTAGTGGTCTACTGACTGAGCCAGCCAGGTGCCCTGGCCTTGTGCATTTTTTACTGATAGGTACGTAATCCCCAGAGCATAGGAGCATAGTACTGACACTTAGGGACTTGTTAGGAATGCCAGTTCTCAGCCCTAGGCTAGACATACTGAGTCAGAGCTGCTCGGGGAATGTAGCCCAGCAATCTGATTCTGGTGTCTGGAGCCACAGCGCCAGGCCACTACCTAGTACTGGCTGCCCAGAATTACCTGAATGCTTAAAAAAAACAAATCCTGATGCCTAGTACCCCAGACAAATTAAATCAACAACCATGGAGTGATTTATTTTAAAGCTCCTCAAGTAATTTAAATTTGCAATCAAGTTTGAGGACTGGCACACTGGGAAGTCTGGTAGGTGTTTCATATTAGCTCAATTAATCTTACCCAATAATGGCCACTTGATAGATGATGAAATGACAATTCAGAAAGGTTAAGTAACTGGCAAGATTACAGAGCTAGTAAGGTGTGAAGCCAGAAACAGGCCCTCAGGCTGCCTAATTCCAAAACCTCTGTTCTACGCTCCCCAGCCCTGCTGCTCCAAGTGGACCAGCGTCCCCTGGGGCCCTACTCCAGACCCATGGACTCTGAAACCGTTATTAACAAGTGCTCTGGATGATTCTGTACATGCCAAGTTTGAGAAGCACAGTTCTACAACCTTGCTACTCAAAATCTGTGCTAGGTACCAGCAGCATTTGTATCATCTGGAACTTGAGAGAAACACAGAATTTCAGGGTCTACCCTAGACCTACTGGACTAGAATTTTTTTTTAATATTTTATTTATTCACTTGACAGACAGAGATCACAAGCAGGCAGGGAGGCAGGCAGAGAGAGGGGAGGAAGCAGGCTCCCTGCTGAGCAGAAAGCCCAATGGGGGGCTCCATCCCAGGACCCTGGGATCATGACCTGAGCTGAAGGCAGAGGCTTTAGCCCACTGAGCTACCCAGGCGTTCCTGGACTAGAATTTTAACGAACTCTTCAGGTGACTTGGATGCACACTTAAGCGAGAGAAACACCACTCGAGAACATCAGGTCTCAAACTTGCTGTACATGGGAATTATTTTTCCTTTCTTTCTCCCTCTCTCTTTCTCTCTTTCATTCATTCTCTCTCTCTCCACCCAACATGGAGCTCGAACCCATGACTCTGAGATCAAGATTTGCACATTCCTTCCACTCACCCAGCCAGGTGCCTCGTACTGGAATTATTTCTGAAATTTTGGGTCTCATTCTCAAAAGATTCTGATTTCATTGGTATGGGATTTAGGCCGTACATCTGGTAACTGGACTGCAAAGGCTCCTCAGGTGGTTCTAACATGCAATGGAGTTTGAGAACCAGTCACTGTTTGCCTTTCGGTGTAGCTGACTGAAGCTGACTGTAGCCAGAGAGGGGAATTGGGGAGAAAAGGCAAAGAGAGCTCCCCAGATCCAACAGTGGATGAAGCCTCTGCTCCACGATGAGTCCCTCTGTGTTGAACGGTGTCTTCCTAGGACTTAGGAAGGAGTCGGGGTGGGCCGGACAACCCCCTTATCCATCTGCCCTCACATGCCAGGCTCATCTGCAAATGTTGGGCTTCTGGTATCCACGAGGTGATACATGGGAGGTCTGCCTCCTGCAAAAGTGCTGAGCTGGGCTCTCTGGAGTTCTGGCCCAGCCCGTGCCCCTCCCGCTTTGTGCGCTTTGGTGTCTCCAGGCTCAGCCCAGCCTGTGAGGAGATCATGGGTCTGAAGAATGGTGTCCCCAGAACTGTCCTGGTTATTACCATGCTGGGGACTCAAACCTCCCTCTGTTCTCTTGAGGCACCTGGTAGGGGGTTGAGGTTGGAGGAAAGATGGAGAATTTTGTTTGCAGAAGGCAGAAGGCAGGTGAGGCATGGGATGATGAAGATGATAGCTACCTATTGAGTGCTTACTGTATGCAACTTTTCTGGGGTGCTTTATATACATTATTTTACCTAATCCCCACAACTATTATATGAAATCAGTATGATCACTCCCATTTCTCAGATGAGGAAACTGAGGTACAGAGATGTTAAGATCCTTACTCAACATGACCCTTGGTTATTGGTAGTACTTACTACCCAGGGAGCTGAACTCCCAAACTGGTACCTAAACACTAAGCTATAAAATGGGGTGAGGGAACAGGTGATAAGACCTAGAACCTCTCCATAGATGCAATCTGTTGAACACAAAAAGGTCCCCCTGATTAAAAACATCTCCATAGTGATGTGTGATCCAACAGTGTGCCTGGAACTCATGTATTAGCATTCTTTATTTGGTTTAAAAAAGTCTCTTAGCATTTCCATTAAATGAAAAATATGCTGTTTAGAGAGAAGCACATGAACTCCTTTGCCCATTATCACAGCACAGATTAATTTGTTGGATTAGCTGGCTAGGCCAGCTGGAGGAAGATTTAGAAATTTCTGGAGATGGGCGGGGGCCTGGCGCGGGTTGAGGAGGGATGTGTAAATCTACTGCCACCTGGTGGTCTCTCTCAGAATTGGCCATTGACAGGCCAACATCATTCTCCCACAAGGAAGTGAGCACCTGTTAGGCCAGAGGCCAAACAGAAGGGAATTTACTATTTGCATGGTTATATGTTTTGCAAATTTTGCAAAACAAGGATATTTTTGTACTTGTTTTTCCTTAAAAGAGCCTCTAAGATTACATAAGCTTTACACCCCACCAAACCAGTAGCTACCCTAATTTCTAGAGATTAAAGAGTCACAACTATTTATCAGGTCAAGAGGATTATTCCAGAGACTCCGGAGTGAGGGGCTGCAAAGCTCAGCACAAACTCAGCTGGCTACATCCTTGCTACTCAAAGTGTGCTCTGTGGACCCAGTGACCGAATGAATGTCCTGGTTTCCAGGTCCAAGTGTTTCTCAGATGTGTGAATCTCAATGCTAAAACTGGGAGAGTCCTGGGCAAACTTGGGCCAGTCGGTTGCCCTGCCTACAGATTAGCGGTGTTGGCATCAACTTGGGCGATTGTTTGAAATTCAGAGTTTGGGTCCTCACCCCAGGTCTCCCGAGTCAGGACCTACATTTTCCAAGCTCTTGGGAGGTTTGGATGCATGTTAAGGATGCAGTTGCTTTGCCTTCCACAAGAAAAGAGAGACCCATATCAGCCTGAAGCATCTGCCTTCAAGGGTTGCATCTTCTGCTGGGAAAGCTCCAGAGTGATTCCAATTGCCTTTTAATTCTAATAATAAGAGGCCAGGTTGTTGCTTCAGGCACAGATGGCTCCCGTTTCCTTGGCTACAAAAGGAGCCACGGTGATAGAGGGGTGGGTAGAGGCATAAAGTGTTCCTCTTTCCTCTCCTTGAACTGGATTTTTGTTGGGGGTCAAGACTGCTTGCTGAAGAAATGAATGGGCAGCTGTGTGAACATGCTTTGCAAATTGTTAGGTGTGATTGAATAAATTGTGATCCATTGCTTTTCAATGAGGAATGTTCAGAAGCCATCATCATCACTCTTATTTATTGGGCCTATACACTAGGCACTGTTTTAATAACTATGAAGGTACTGACCCACTGACTCGTCACAACAAGGCTATATGGTGGGTGCTATGATTATGCTCATTTTGCAGATAACAAAGCTGAGGCCCAGAGGTTTGTAAAAATGGATCTGTCAGTGAGGCACACAGGATAGCCAGAACTAGAGATGACCAGGGTCGTGGTGGGGTGGAGGATTATTTCCATTCAATCACAGCTTTTGCCCATACACATAGGGTGTATTTGAGGAAGGCCTCCAGGAAGGAGGGCTGGATGGTGCCATCCTCATTTGTCCTAGCTTGGCTTTAGTCATCCATGTTGTTTTTTAGGAAACTCTGAGAGTCAGCTCCAGGCCAACCCCAGGCAGGGTAGGGGAAGGCAGAAATAGGAAAGACCCGGTTCCTGCCCTCAGAGAGGCCCAGATAGAGACGCAGACAAGAAAGTAGAGTCACACCACCACATTTTGAGAGGGAGAAGGTTAGGGAGGGAGGGAGCAGAGTCTGGCAGAGGGTGTGCTGGGGGCTCAAGTGCTCTCCTGATGGACACCAAAGGAAGGGGAGGTATGGGCCTCTGAGGAGCATGCTGGACCAGGAGAGGGAGCACACAACAGCCTGGCGAGGGGGGAGATGGCACTCTAGCCTTCTCCTTGTCTTTCATCCTCCTGGTCCATATACTATTGTTTTCCTCCTTTTCGAAGGCAAGCAGCTAATTTCTCCCTGACCCTGGCTTTCTGCCCTCATGGGGCTCCCTGCTCAGCAAGGAGTCTGTTTCTCCCCCGGATCCTCCCCCTTCTCATGCTCTCTTTCTAATAAATAAAATCTTAAAAAAAAAAAGTTGAGTAGCAGTATTAATGATTTCATCAATATGCTGGGACTTTTACTTACCAAGGCTGTCCTGCTATTGGGGTGCTTTTTTCTCTTTTTGTCTGACACATTCCCAGGCACTATATAAATAAGGGCACTCTTCATAAAGATGTGGGCAGAGTGTAGGGAAGCCACAAAGGATGGCCCAAAGCATTTGGCTAGTGACAGAGGGACACCGTTTGCTGAGTCTAGGTCTGAAGGGGCCAAGGAGGAAATAGGGACTGAAACCTGGGAAGAGAGCTCTGTGTGAAGAGGCCGCCCTGTGAGAATTCCCCTGGACTGTTGGTGGGAATGCAAGCTGGTGCAACCACTCCAGAAAACAGTATGGAGGGTCCTTAAGAAGATGAAGATAGAGCTACCCTATGACCCAGCAATTGCACTACTGGGTATTTACCCTAAAGACACAAAAATGCTGATTCAAAGGGGCACATGCACCCCAATGTTTATAGCAGCACTACGGACAATAGCCAAATTATGGAAAAAACCCAAATGTCCATCGACTGGTGGTGAATAGATAAAGAAGATGTGGTGGCACCTGCGTGGCTCAGTAGGTTAAGCATCTGTCTTCAGTTCAGGTCATGATCTCAGGGTCCTGGGATTGAGCCTCCTATGGGGCTCCCTTCTCAGCAGGGAGTCTGCTTCTCCTTCTCCCTCTGCCCCTCCCCCTGCTTGTGCTCTCTTTCTCTCTCTCTTTCAAATAAATAAAATCTTTTAAAAAAGATGTGGTGTAAACACACACACACGGAATATTACTGAGTCATCAGAAAGAATGAAATCTTGCCATTTGCAACAACACAAATGGAACTAGAGTGGGATGAGGTCCATAGAAGTCAGCCTCGTGAGGAACAGAGCAGGGTTAAGTCGGTGTGGATCTAGCTGGGCAGACGGGAGCTCTTCAGACTAAGTACTTAGCAATGTAATGGGGCTGGACAGCATCCCTCCAAAATTCCGACGTTGAAATCCCAACCCCCAGTATCTCAGAATGTGGCCGCGTTTGGAGATCATCTTTAAAGAGGAACTGAAGTTAAAATGAGGCCATTAGGTCTGGCCCAGATCCAATATGACCGGTGTCACAAGAAGAGGACACACGACAGAGGGAAGACCACGTGAGGATTCAGGGCAGCCGTCCGCAAGCCAAGGAGAGAGGCCTCAGCAGCAACCAACCATGCCAAGTTGATCTCGGACTTCTGGCCTCCAGAACTGCGAGAAAATACCTTTCTGGTGTTGAGGCCACCCAGTCTGTGATCCCTTGTTACGGCTGCCCTAGCCGACTACTACAATATGAAAATGCTTCGGTCCTAGGGGGCAGTGGGCGGGTGATAGATCACAAGAGCAGCAGTGATGCTGTAACTGCCATCAGACTTGTCATGTACCAGCACTAAGTGCCTGTTGCTACGATTCGGGCTGTCCACAACGGCGGCTTCTACTCCTGCTGCAAGGCACGCAGACAGTTAAGACTGTTTAGTGGGCACATCTACAGTGCAGTAGAAGGAATACGGCCTTTTGGAGAGTTTACAAGTTCTCTTTCCTTCTGTGTAAGATTGCCGGGACACTACCTATGGCATCAGAGAGTTGAACAGTTTAACAAGATGATCCAGATTTCTGGTGCAGCATGTGGCATGAGTACAACAGCCCCTTGCAGCCTTGAGAGGTCCTGGTGAGAAGACAGAAGCCTCTAAGGTCCAGTTTGCCTGCCCTCAGCTGCCTGACAGCCTCTTCCCTTTCAGGAATGAACACTCCCTAGGGTGCTCACTTCCTGCTGCAGGCTGGGGGTTCCCCATTCATCTTGCTCCCACATTCCCATGGTCCTCCTATCTACACACCATCATTCCCCTGTCTCAGGCACAGAGGCATTAAATAGGATGCTGGAGGGGAAACTTTCAAGGTTCACAAGAGGAAGGAACTTTCCTAAGAAGATCTAGAGGAAAAATTCCCACCTTGCAATTCCTCCCCTATTGAGGGTTTGCACTCTTGGCTCTCCTCCCTTATTGTAGAATAAACCCTTCTACTTCTTTACCAGCGGTCACTGCAATAGCCTAGGGAGTCAGGCCTGAGTGGGAGAGGGGAAGTGTGTCTGTGGTCTCCCCCAGCAGCTAGCTCAGACTTGGGATAGAATTAGAAACTTGTTATGAGGCTGGGAAGACTATATTTAGCTGGGAGCATGTTTGTTCTCCCTAGAGCAGAGTCCTCCAGACCTTCCTAGGACCGGGAGATTGGAATCTCTACACTTGGCCCAGGAGCCAGAACTGGGTTCTTTCTTCCCTTTGTCACAGGGCCCTGTGGCAACAGTGAAACCGCCCTCTTAGTGTAGCCCTGGGCCTCAGATCATCCTGGCCCTTGCCCCTGGGGCGAGCTTTGTCCCGTCTCTATAGGTCTACCCATCTCCAGCTTGAGGCATAGCTAAGGAGGGTTTGGGGTTCTAGAGAGGGCCCAGGCTGTGCTGGAAGCCTGGCTCTGTCACTCAAGTATCTGACAAGATACTTCACCCACTGTGGCCTCACTTTCTCATCTATAATAAGGCTAATAATAGCTACCTTCTGAGTAGGTGTGTGGATTCCAAGATAACACAAACAAGCAGTAACTGCTTCTCAAACATTACATTCCTCCTCCTTACCAGCCTCCCATAGAGTGGGAGGGCTCTGGGATGACTTGCTGCTCTTTCTGGCTTACAAAGATGATAATGTGTTCCCAGAAGCTATTTTGTGTGTCTGTGATTCAAAACATTTCATTGGATTAAAAAGCTCAAATATGAGTAAAAAAACTCTTTACAGGTCAAACTCTGAGGGATACATAAAGAAAAAATATTCTTTTCTTGCAGTCTCACTGGAGATAACCAATCTTCACAGTCTTGTGTGCCTTCCACATGGTTTCTATCTCCATACAAACACAAACACATATAAAGGTGTTTTCTTTATTCTTTGAACAGGTTAGGATCCCACTAAAATGTTTCTCTGCAACGTCCTTTTTCATTTTAGAAGTCATGGGCGTGCATCTAGGGAAATGCAGAGGGATATAACTTGTTCATTGTAATAGCTGCATAGGATTGCATAGGATATATAAACCATAACTTTCCATTTGATTTTCTTCTCCGCTACAATACTGCAATGATCATTCTTGCACAATTACCCTCAGGACATTGCGCTTTGAGTTCTCTGGGGTACTCTACCCTTAGTATGATTATTGGACCAGAAGGTCACCCTGAGAGGTTACTGTCCCCAGATTTTTGAGTCTCCGTATCGGAATTTTGTCCTGTTCACTTTCGCTTTTCCAGCTCCAAAAGGAGCGAGCCCGCGACGCCTCCCGCGGAGAAAACACTAGTTGCCCCGCAGCATCCCGAGGTCAGCGGATGCTGGAGGCACTCCGGGGTCAACGGACTCCCGGGGCACGCCGCATGGCAGGGCGCGGAGGAAGGAGGCTAGGGCCTTAGTGTGACCTTGGGCCGGTGCCTGCCCGTCCCCGGCCTCGGTTTCCTTCTGCGGAGTCTGTGGCTCCAAACAAGGTAAGGCGCAGTCCGGGCCTTGCCACGGTGTGACCTCTCATCTCTGTCTTTACATGCGTCCTGGCCTAGCTGGCTCCCCGAACGTAAGCTGCGCCTCACTCCTTCCTCCCCATCATCTTCCCTCCGCGCCGCCCCACCTTCTTGACTGGAGTAGGCTCCGCAAGGCCAGAGAAGGCAAAGCAACCATCTGCGAGAGTCCCTCCTCTAGATCGGTCTTTTATTGCTTCTGCCCGGCTCTGGCCCGCTCCCTCCCTTTCGGCTCGGCTATCGAGTGCTCCAGTCTGAACCTGGTCGCAGCCAACACCCGCACCAGTTCGGCCCATCCTTTGCTTCTGCCTGGCTCGGCTCGCCGGCTGCGGCGGCGGAGAGAGCGCCGCGATCCTCGTCTCGGCCAGCAGCCTCCGCCCATTTCGCCTGCCGCCGGCGCTTCCGCTTCCGGTAGCCCCCGGCCGTAAGTGTCCGAGGCACCAGCCATGGCGAGGAGCCGGCTGGAGACCGTGGGGAGTGTTTTCTCGCGGTGCGTGCTCGGACCCGGTGTGGGCTGAGGGTACCTCCTCAGGAAGGGGGCTCTCGACCGCTGACGCTCTTTCTGGGTGGGTCAGAGCCGGGCGAAGCATTCTCCAGAGTGCGGGAGTCTGAGCCGGGGGAGGCCCTCTCGTGCTCCCTCCTGTCTCTGAATAGGTGTGCTTGACGACCCACTCTCTGAACGCATCTTTCCCTTTCAAGATTGCACCTCTCCCCTGTCCGAGCGGAGTTCCCTAGGAAGAGGAAGGGAGGAAGATGATGATGGGCCCCTGTGGGCCACCTTTGTATTTTCTTCGACGCGGCGAGGATGGGGCGAGGGGGGGTGGGACGCACCTGAGAAAAAGAGAACTTAAAACTTAACCCCTGAGCTTTGTTAGTTTGGTTTGGAATATGGAAATATGTTAACTGTAGGTGGGGAACACTCCGCTCTGGCCTCCTTCCGGTGATCCCACCGATGTCCCAGGCGGTGACTAGACTGACTCAGGGGTTTAGACTGTTGTAACTGACTGACCTTCGTTATCTTCCCTTCCTTAAGGACTCGGGACCTGATTCGGGCTGGGGTGTTGAACGACAAGCCCCTGTGGTTTGACGTATATAATGCCTTTCCCCCACTGAGAGAGCCCGTCTTCCGGAGGCCCCGCTTGCGATATGGCAAAGCCAAAGCTGCCATCCAGGACATCTTGTATCCCGAGGATCGGATTAGAGCGTGAGTGCCGAGCCACGTGGTGGACAGGAGGCAGCAAAACTTCAGGAGGAGAGATTTAGCTAGCAGTCTGGTGACTTTTTTTTTAGGAGTCGAGCCAGGGCTTGCCCTGTGAAGAAGGTCTTGTGTATCTCCCAAGTTAGGGAATCTGAAGCAAGTTCTGGGAAATAGGATCTGGAGCCCAACTGGTGGACTGGTAGTTGCAGTTATAGCTACCCGTTTCTGTGTGTCTGTTAGCACTATGCCAAGCCCTTAAAAAACATTCTCTAACCTGGGCCTTACTCTAACCCTGCAAGATCAGTGTATTGTCTTCATTTTATTCTTAAAGACTATGAGGCTCAAGGAGGTCAACTCACTGGGAATTCAGTGGCAGAGCTCTTTCCCACAAATAGTGATGTCAGTTTTTAGTACCTAGAATTTGTGTGATCCTTTTTTTTTTTTTTTTTAAGATTTTATTTATTTGACAGAGATCACAGGCAGAGAGGCAGGCAGAGAGAGGGGAGGAAGCAGGCTCCCCACTGAGCAGAGAGCCCAATGCGGGGCTCAATCCCAGGACCCTGGGATCATGACCTGAGTGGAAGGCAGAGGCTTTAACCCACTGAGCCACCCAGGCACCCCGTGATTCTTTTTTCTTAAATATTAAGATCAGAGGTGGTACCTTGTTCAGGGTAATATATTTCTTTCTTTCTTTTTTTTTTTTTTTAATTTTAGAGAGAGTGGGTGTGCATACACACAAGAGCAGAGGGGAAGGGCAGAGGGAGAAGCAGACTCTGTGCTAAGCATGGAGCCCCAGGCGAATCTCAATCTTGCAACCCTGAGCCTGACCTGAGCCAAATCCAGGAGTCAGATGCTCAGCTGACTGTGCCACCCAGGTGCCCCTGTCCTCTTATTCTTTTCTCTATTTCTGGATGTAAAAAAACAATTTATGAGGTCATTATATTCTCATTTGAGGTCTAGACCCCTTTCATATCAGGAATCTCCTCCCCTGGCCCTCAACACTCGTTGAGGTGGGGGAACAAGTATGTTCTTGCTCTACTTGGAATTTTTCAGGGTAGTTCCTGAAGTACGAGATCTTTGGGGGCATTGATTTCTTTGTCACTGTTTTTCGGGGTAGGCTCATTGTACGTACTTGGTCAGGATTTATGTATTAAAATCATTTGTGGGTGTGCCTAGGAGTCTTATTCAGGTCAGCATTTGACTCTTGATTTTGGCTCAGGTCATGATCTCAGGGTCCTGGGATTGAACGCTCCATAAGGCTTTACCATAGGGAGTCTGCTTGGGATTCTCTCTTTCTCCCTCTCCCCCTTTTCCTGCTTGTGCCTTCTGTCCCTCTCTAAAAAAAAAAAAAAAAAAAAAAAATCATTTGTGTTCCTGCTGTATCGTTAGCAGGAGCTAGGTGATAGTTCATTGGAGATGTGGAATATTTTATTGGTCCCTTTTTTATCACTGTTAATGTCAAAATAATAATACCTTGCATTGAAATAATTTTTTGAACCTTTATTTTCGTGGCTTCCTTTTTGTGTTTTTAATATTTTAAAGAACTTATAAAAACAAAATAAGTTCCAGACATATCAAAACCTAAATGTAAAAAATCAAAGCATAAAAGTACTAGAAGAAAACGTGGAAAAATTTTTAAGAATAATCTGAGTGATAAAGACCTTTGTCAGTATAACATAAAACCCAGAAGCCATATTAAAATTTTATGCCCCCTAAAAAAGTGCCACAAGATGATTCAAAAGCCAGCCAACATATTGGGAAAAAAATTTGGTATTAAGTATGACAAAGGGCTAATTATATTGCTATAAAATTTGCTTATAAATCAGTAGAAAAAACCCACCAAACAGAAGAGCACAGAAAAGGAAATTCAGTTTGTTTTTAAACATATGAAAAGATGTCCAGTTTATTTCATAAGAAAAGGCAAAATTAAAATGAGTTACAATTTTTCATCTGTCAAATTGACAAAGAACAAAAAGTAGGAAGAGAGAATTAGGCCGGGGTATGGGGAAATAGACACTCTTCTATATTACTGCTGTGAGTGTAAATTGGCACAGCCACTTCAGGAAG
The DNA here is from genome assembly GCF_022355385.1 of Mustela nigripes. Lineage (NCBI taxonomy): Eukaryota > Metazoa > Chordata > Mammalia > Carnivora > Mustelidae > Mustela > Mustela nigripes. The sequence goes on along the minus strand of NC_081572.1, from coordinate 31,650,909 downwards.
CGTCTGGCAGTTTGGAAGGCCGTATTACAAATGCACATACCTTGAGCTAGTAAAACTGTTTTTATGAATTTATTCCAGACTCTTTGGACAGTGTACTAAGAAATACTGATAAAGTTAATCACTGTAGCACTGTCTACAGGAGCAAAAGGATTGGAAAAGGAGCAAAGGACTGGAAACCATATAAGTTCAATGATTTGAAATGATCTCTAAGAACTATTAAGTAGAAGAGGCAAGATGGGAGCGCCTGGGTGGCTCAGTGGGTTAAAGCCTCTGCCTTCAGCTCAGGTCGTGATCCCAGGGTTCTGGGATCGAGCCCCGCATCGGGCTCTCTGCTCAGCAGGGAGCCTGCTTCCTCCTCTCTCTCTCTGCCTGCTTCTCTGCCTACTTGTGATCTCTGTCTGTCAAATAAATAAATAAAAATCTTTAAAA
>NC_081572.1:31537654-31650380 GCF_022355385.1 Mustela nigripes | reverse complement strand
ACCTCTCTCTCTCTGCCTGCTTCTCTGCCTACTTGTGATCTCTGTCTGTCAAATAAATAAATAAAAATCTTTAAAAAAAAAAAAAAAAAGAAGAGGCAAGATGTACAATGTACAAGATGTACAATAGTGTTTTCTGTCCTTGGAGTTAAACTATGTAGCTGAGGGGGAATGATAGATGCATGTATGCTTGTATATTAGAATATTCTTGGATGGATACCCAAGAAAATGGTTAGTGTTGCTTCCTGGGAGGGAGCTGGGGGTTTGGGGTGGAGGTGAGCAGGAATGTTAACTTTTAATTGGATACCTTTTTGTAATATTTGGTGTATTAGCCATGTGCATGCATAACTTAATTAAAAAAAAATAAGTTTATGCTTGGCTTAGTAATTTTTCTTCATGGCCATGATCTGTAAGTGGAGATTTATGTTGTGTTGTTTATATTTTCTAGGAAATTTTATTCAGCCTATGGATCTGGTCAGAGAGCTTTTGATCTGTTCAATCCAAACTTCAAGTCTACCTGTCAACAGTAAGCCATTTTAACATATCTTGGGTTAATTTTTTTGGTTTTTTTTTTTTTTAAGGAATTTAATGATCAGTTTGAGGAGTTTTGTTGAATTCCCCAGGAGGAAAAAGCTACTCCTATAGGAAGATGTGTTAAGGGAAGGCTTTATACTGTGTAACAGCATGTTGATGACTCTCAATATACAGACCTCAGATGTGACTGTTTGGAATTCCAGGTTTGTGGAGAAGTACATTGAGCTACAGAAACTTGGAGAAACTGATGAAGAGAAGTTATTTGTGGAAACAGGGAAGGCTTTATTAGCAGCAGGTGTCATTCTGAGAAGAGTAGGAGAAACAAGGACTGTGAGTATTTTTTAATTAAAATTATTTTAAGGATTAGTTGTCTCTTTGTTAGAAGTTGAAGGCTTGGTTTTTCTTCTCCCAACCTTGGCCTGTGTCCCTGAACACCAGGTCAAATGCTGGTAGATGAAATATACTGAAATTTAAAAAAGATGTGTACATATACATATACTAAAATTTTGTGATAGTGACTGCTACTTGGAACAAGTGAGTTAGTATTAGGGCTTTTGAAATTATGGTTCTCTAGAGATTTTTATCATGTGTGTTGCTTGTTATAATAGAATTTGACCTGGGATATTAATGTTAATGTTTTGATTCCATGATAGAATGTGCTTAGCTTCAGCTAGCTTCAGCTTCAGCCAGTCAGTGGAGTGAAAATGACATCTGTGTGATGTATTTATGTTTGGTCTTTTAAGCAAAAGGAAGGTAGTCACATTTCCTGGGAATCTGAACCCACGGGTGTCAAACCTCAAACAGTATTGGAAAAAAACCAGCCTCTTCAAGAAGTTCCCCAGGATCAGCGTTTGGAGACATCTGAAGAACAGCCAAAAGGTCTCTCACCTCCCTGAAGAACTTGTATTCCATGTATACTGACATCCAGACTGTATTCACTAAATGAATGTTGAACTGTTTTTAACAGTTGAACTGTGTAAATGTTTCCCAGTCTCTAAGGCATTATGTTTGCCTTCTTTTAGTTCCTATTTCTAGGTTGTCATAAGCTCAGTTTCATGGTTTGAATGAACTTTTATGTTAGGATGGTATTAAATAAAGAATTCCCTGACTGCTTAAAAAGTAAATTTACTTTAAAATTGTAAATAGCATGAGGAAACCTTTATAAGAATGGTTTGAATGGGACACGTTTTGAGTAGGTCTGCTTAGATTTCTGTGTTAACATGTGGGTTGGCTATATCTGATTCTCGGTATCTTTCTCTTTTCTGGCTCCGTCAGGCTTTTACTTGTGCATATGGTATGTCCCCTGGGCCAACTGTTTCTGTCTGTAGATAATTTACATTTTACTATAGAACTATTGCTTTTCAACTTGAGAGGTCACGCTGACTTGTGCTTTGTGGTAAAAGTGAGAACCTATCATTGATGATAGACAGAGGTCGAAACTATAGCTTTAATCTCATAGATGAGGTTGAGGATGCTGGAGGCAATTAGCATAGGCCCGAACCTAGTCTGCTTAGTAAAGATTTGAATGAATAAGTGATTACATTCAGCCGAAGACTGAATTTAGAGGACATCTGTAGATAACTGGATTGCCAGGTGGAGGCCAGCTCATTTAGATGCTGTTCTCCCCCGGCATCCACCTGCCTCCTGGTGTGGAGATGTGCTCATGAGACCTTACCAACTGTTCTGCTTTCTTCATTTTCATATCTTCTCCTGAATAAATGACATCTTCTTCTAAGTGTGTAGCTTTTGTATTTCTGATCAGACCAGTGGTTTTCAGGTAGTAGAAAGAAGTTGCTTCAGAAATTCTCTGATTTTCGAACTCCTGTAGCTTTTCTGTTCTTTGCGTGCAGTCTCTTCTGTGTTCTGGCAGACCAAGGGCAGAGCCCACACCTCAGCCTGGGCACGGCCTTGCACACGGTGCTCTGGGAATGGAAGGTGAATAGTACATGAGGCAAAAGCAGTTTTCGGCCATGCTGTATCTCCCTGCCACCCCTGTCACCGTTTTGCAATTCTTCTTGTTTGTGGAATGTTTTACTTTTAGATGGGAAAGTAAATTCATCCATTCAACAACCATAGACAGCCAGTGAGTGCCAAGCTTGGGGAGGAGGTCTTAAGCAGGTGGGAGAGATGGTTCTGTTGGGGGTCACTCATTAACTTTTCTAGACCTTCTGTTTCTGGGGTTTAAAAGGCAGCTTTTTTTGCCATAATGATAATGATGACATTTTTAGAAAGTTGTTTGACACAAACTTTATATTTTTAAAATTTGTATGTATGTATGTATGTATGTATTTTTAAAAGATTTTATTTATTTATTTGACAGAGAGTGAAAGAGTACAGGCGGGGGGAGCAGCAGAGGCAGTCCCGCTGAGTGGGAGCCCAACGCAGGACTCAGTCCCAGGACTCTGGGATCATGACCTGAGTGGAAGGCAGACACTTAACCAATGGAGCCACCCAGGTGCCTCTATGTTTTTTTTTTTGTTTGTTTTTGTTTTTTTTTTAGATTTATTTAATTTAGAGAGAGAGAGAGAGAGAGAGCATGAGCCGGAGGGGCAGAGTGAGAGGGAGAGAGAACCTGAAGCAAGCTCTGTGCTGAGCGCAGAGCCAGATGTAGGGCTTGATCCCATGATCCTGAGATCATGACCCAAGCTGAAGCCAAGATTCAGATGCTTAACCAACTGTGCCACTGAGGTGTCCCTGATGCATAATTTTTTTGAAACTGTACAGGCACATGGTTCAGAATTTAAAAGTAAAAGGCCAGTCTCCTTTCTAAAACCTATCTCCAGCCACCTAGTTCTCTCCCCCGAGTCCATTTCCTTTCCGGGAATATTTTGGGCATATGCGTGAGGACATTGTGCTTACTGTCCTGTACCTCGTTTTTCTACTTAATATTATTGTCTCAGATCCTTTGTGTGGATGCCTAGTGATATGATCAGTGCCTGAGTGACAAAAGTGGCTGTATGTGTTCTTGGGTTGCAAACATGCCAGTGCTGCTGTGGGCGTACCCGTCACTGTGGTACTGCTGGAGTCGCATGTCTTTGATTCCGATGTTGTCCTCCACAGAAGCTGCTCTTCTACACTCCCGCCAGCAATATGCAGGGATGCCTATATCCCTGCACCCTCACCAGTACATTTCCAGCTTGGTTTTTTTTCCTTTTTTTTTTAAAGATTTTGTTTATTAGAGAGCATGCACATGGGCAGGAGTAGGGAGAGGGGTAGAGGGAGAGGAGGTGGGAGAAGCAGACACCTGCTGGGCATGGAGCCCAGGTCAGGGCTCAATTCCAGGACCCTGAGATCACGACCGGAGCCAAAGTCAGACACTTAACCGATTGAGCCACCCAGGCGCCCCCATTTCCATCTTGTTAAATCAGACAGACTCTTTCCTGAGAAGAGTCTAAGCCTGGACCTTACAGCAGACGTCTTCATGTTGAATCTCCGTGGTCAAAACAGTGACATTGAAGATTTCTGGGGAGTTCAGAGCCCTTCACACAGTTGGTGTAGGCAAAAGCCATCGACAACATAGAGATGCTTGGAGAGAATGGAAGTATGAGCTCATTCTTGCATTAAGGAGCTTAAAATCTAACTGGGAAGATGAGTGACTTTGGAAACAATAAGATGAACAGAAATTCTTTTAAGTTATGATATGAAATAATGGTAGTGTCGGGTAGGAGCCAGCTCTAGACTAGTCCAGGAATACCACACGGAGAGCCTTGAAAGGTGGGGGCAGTTGAAGTAGGCACGCTGTTTCCCCTGCCTGGAGCACCCTTCCTGCCACCGCAGTCTTGAGAAACTGTTTTCACTGCCTGTCCAAGTGGGGCCTTCTCAGGGGCGGCTGGCTGTCTCAGTCGGTAGAGCATGTGGCTCTTTATCTCAGGGTCCTGAGTTCAATCCACATGTTGGGCATAAAACTCAGTTACAGAAAAAAGAAAAAGGAAAGAGAAATGTACATGCTTGGAAATGTTAACTTGATATTCAAATCAGATCTCCAGTCCCTTGCAGAGCCTCTTCAGGCTGCACTCATGCACATCATTTAGTTGGCATACCTGGTCTGCTGTTGGCGCTCTTGCCTCACCCCTGGTCGTCTGTTCTGGGAGGGGACTACCTTCTTTCTATTCAGAGTGTCAACAGGTGCAGAAATTCTTAGTTGTATCTACTGATACACTAAACCGAGCCTTTTCTGGAGTGGGCCCTCCGTGTGGGTTTGCTAAACTGAAGCCAAGGAAGGCATGTGTCCAGGTTACAGTGCAGTTTGCAAAGACAAGTTGGAAGATCTGAGGCTAGTTCTGGTTAATTCGGTTTTTGCTCGTGTGCCCTTGTGCCTGTGACGGTGCCAGACTACAAAATAGGAATAATATTTGCCTCTTTGGCTTCCAGTTATGTGAAAGTTGATACTGAATGCAAAGCTCATTTGTAATATGTGTGACAGGTCAGGGGTCAGATCATGGTGGCCTCAGTAACTATCCAGAGTTGTTCAATTGGGTATAAGGAAGTCTGAGCAGCGAAGTAACATAGTGAAAGTAGTGTTGTGTGGAAGGAAGATTCACCCAGATGTGATGCAAAGAATGGGGTTGGAGCGGGCAGAGAGGGGGGAGGGCGGGAAGAGGAGACCTCTCAAGGCTTTGGTCTCTGCAGCCATGCCAAGGTTACAAAGCTTAGTGACCAAAGTTAGTGACCTACATCACTAACAGCAAGGTTGGGAGGAGGGCTTCAGTTCTCAACATACTGAGAGGTAATGGTGCATCGTCCAAGTGGCAGACAGAGGGATGAGTTAGATGTCTGGGAGATAGGGAGGAGGTCGCTAGCACAAGGCTAAGGGTTGGAGCCAGGAGAATGAATGAGCTCTCCAGGGGGAGTGTAGAGAGATACTGGATGGTCGGGGACTGAGCCAGATGAATGCTCTTAGTTAAGGGACAGAAGGAAAAAGAAAGTCAGCAAAGGAAACAGGTCACTCATCTCCCATCATCTATATAGCAAGGCTTTTTTTTTTTAAATTTTTATTTATTTGAGCGAGAGCAAGAGCGCTCAAGTGAGGGCAGGGAGTGTGGGGAAAGGGAGAAGCTCTCCATTGAACAGGGAGCCCGACACAGTGTAGGGCTCCATCCCATGACCCTGGGATCATGACGTGAGCTGAAGGCAGACACTTAACCAACTGAGCCACCCAGGCGCCCTTATAGCAAGGCTCTTTTAAGTGGTACTGGATTTACAAGGTTTTTTAGAGTTCTTCATTCGCTTCTGTTTAGTAGGCCTTATTCTTGATCATGTGTCCTTAAAAGGCAAACCCAAGTCCTTTTGTAATTTTGTCTAATACTTAGTGTCATGTTCTCTGAACATGAAAGCAGTATTATAGAAAAATCGGTGCTCTGAGAGGATTCCTGATTTATTTTTAAATTTTATTTTTTCAGTGTTCCAAGATTCATTGTTTATGCACCACACCCAGTGCTCCATGCAAATAGTGCCCTCATTAGTACCCACTACCGGGTTCACCCAGGCCTCACCAGCACCCTCCCCGCCAAAACCCTCGGTTTGTTTCTCAGACTCCACAGTTGTTCTTGGTTCGTCTTCCCCTTCAATTTCTGCCAGTTCACTTTTCCTTTCCTTCTCCTAATGTGATTTTTTTTTTTTTTAAGATTTTATTTATTTGACAGATCACAAGTAGGCAGAGAGGCAGGCAGAGAGAGAGAGGAAGAAGCAGGGAGCCCCATGCAGGGCTCGATCCCAGAACCCTGGGATCATGACCTGAGCCAAAGGCAGAGGCTTTAACCCACTGAGCACCCAGGTGCTCCTGATTTTTTTTTTTAAATGATACTGTATTCTCTGTAAATAAATGATGGCTTGACATTTAAAAGCACTGCACAAATTCTGTCTTTAAAGAAAGTCATTTAAGTGGGATAAGATTTTCTCTGAGCCCCGCACTGGTGCCTGCCTCCACTCTTGGGAATCCAGACAGGCACACAGGAGCTGTGGGGCCTCTTCCATCCTTCTAGGCTCTGCGCTCTGAGCAGGTCTAACTCAGAGCTGGGCCACCAGTTCTCCTGACGACACGGGCACTAGGGCCTGTGACATGATGTGGGTCTGGTAGTGCCCGTGCTCGCATTGCCTCAGGAATGTGGGGCCAGGGACAAGGATGTGAGGATGTGAGGATGTGTGTTGGGGGTGGGGGGTGTGAGATTATCACTTCGCTGAGGGTCTCTCTGTTCCTGAGCTCTTCCAGTCTTCCAGAACAGCCAGAAGGTGGAGGCGTGATTGGTGAGATTCATCATGTGTTTTGAGCCTTCGGTGGTGCTCAGGGAGATGGATGCCTGAGTAGGTTCCGTGAGCCACATGGTTGAGGTCACTTTGTCTGGGGGAGGAAGGGCATCTCCTGTGGGGAAGACAGGAAGTGGCTTCCCTGTCACTCCTAGGGTAGCGCTCAGTGCGGCCTGTGGGTGTGTGACTGGGTGAGCCCAGTGCTGGAGCAGTTTCTGTGGAGATGTGAACCAGACAGTTGATTGTTTTTGCTGTGGCCCTCAAATGAAGAGCTCGCTGGGGGAAAGCAAAGGAGGCAGGAAGTTGAGTGCTATGCCCCCTCCATCCATATGTTTTCCAGGCAGACGATTTTTGTTAGTTAGAATGGTAGCTGACAATGAAATTCCATTTGGGGTAGAGTTTTACCCTCGAATGATGCTTGTCTTGGACTGGAACTCAAATGTCAGTCACCTGACCTAGTTGATCTGTTCTTTTAATTAAAAGATGGTTCTGAGCAACATCCAGTACTGGTCTATTTATTATTTATCAAACATTTTCCTTCCAGCAGTTAGTGAAAGGTCAGTGGCTTTAACGGATGCTTTGTTTTTTGGTGAGTTGCTTAGATGAAAAAGATGTACAATCAATCTCTGCTCCCTCCTGTTTGCTCATAGGCAGGACACTGTTTAATAGTCATTGTGGCATTTAGGATCGCAGGCCTCTGAAACATGCAGAAAAGTGCATGTGCATCCCTTGCCGCTGAACATTTCTCCAAAAGTAAACATCAGGTTGTGATTATGGTTAATAATGAGATATTGATTGTTTGGAAAATGTCACCACCAGGGACCGTTTGGCCGCAGCACCGCTAGGTGGCGCTGCACTCTTGAGCTGCTCAACCACATTAATTTATTTCCTTGCCTTGGGGTACCTTGCCTTTCAAGGTTGGTGAGTGTCCTTGTAAAATAATGTTCTGGCTGAGGTTTAGGAAGACAAGGTCCTGGGGTGCCTGGAATATAGTAGATATGGGAGCTGATAGGCCACAGGACAAATGACGGAGGCCTGTGGGGGAAACCGACTGTGTTTGCACCATAGTGGGAGGAAAGGAAGGAGCTAACTGTGCTGAGTCCCTAGAGACTGCCCAGGGCAGTGTTCCCTAACCTTCTCCAGTCAATGACAAAATGTACAAATTTGTTGCGGAGGATGGAGCAGGGAAGCGATGTGGGCAGAGAGGCAATGTGGAGGAGTGGAAAACCCCCAGCAGGCCAGGGACTGAAGCCCTGATCAATTGCCTTGTCTTGTGACATTAGGGGAGTTGGTGAATAACTTGACCCTCAGTTCCCTTACCTGTAAAGCAGAGGTCCTAACATCTCCCTCATCAAGGTGCTATACGGGTTAAAGAGGAACAGGAACATAGTTCTTGGCATGGAGTCAGTCTTTGATCTCAGTGCTTGGAAGGCTGTCAGCAACTGTTGCTTCCCACCAGATGAAGGCGAATGTACATTAGATTAAAATGGAGAAGGGGGCGCCTGGGAGACAGTCAGTTAAGCGTCTGCCTTCGACGGGGTCGTGATCTTGGTCCTGGGTTTGGGCCCTTGGTTGGACTCCCTGCTCAGTGGGGAGTCTGCTTCTCCATCTCCCTCTGCTCTCCCACCCCTCACCCACTCATGTGCACACTTTCTCTCTCACTCTTTCTCTCTCTCAAATAAATAAAATCTTAAAAAAAAAAAAAAAGGAGAAGAAACAAAAACCTGGGATTGTGTCCCTTTTCACCATCTACTTGTCTAATCGCTTCTCTCTTCTCATCAACCCCCCCAGCAGTTGCGATCTCTTTTATCTTCTTCCAACCTTCTAGCACCAAACCAATCAATCAGCTAATCAATCAAACAAAAAAGCAAAAAGACAAAGGAGAAAGCTAAAGAACAGCCTGGGAACTCGTCTATTATTGGAGCTTACCCAGTGCTGGTAGGTTACACTGGAAAACTTGCTTTTGTTTATTTGTGTGTGTGTGTGTGTGTGTGTGTGTGTGTGTGTGTAAAGCAGTGTTTTAATGGCATTCCTTCTGTTTCTTCTTTCCTTCCTTATTGTCCTCCTTGTGGTAAACTTTGCTCTTTTCTTTCTCCCTTCTGCTCCCCGATTATGGAGGGAAGCCAGAGGGTTACTATCTAGAGCAGAAAGAAGAAAATGGCTCCAACCCTAGAAACACTGTTTCTGGGTGCCAGGGCTGCACAACCCTTGGGGCAGGAGTTTCTGGAACTCCCTCTGGTTCTCCTCCCAGTGAAAGACAGTGTTGATGACAGGGTTGGAGTGGTGCGTGGGATAGGAATGAGGTCTGGAGAGTCAGAAAGATCTATTTATGTCCTGGGGCACCTGGGCGGCTCAGTCGGTTAAACATCTGCCTTCAGCTCAGGTCATGATCTCAGGGTCCTGGGATCAAGACCCATGTCAGGCTCCCTACTCAGTAGGGAGTCTGCTTCTCCCTCTTCTTCTGCCCCTCCCCACCGCTTGTGCATGCTCTCTCTCTCAAATAGATAAAGGCTCTAGAAAAAAGGAAAGATCTAGTTATGTCTTTTCCACTGTCCTGTGTCCCTTTCACTCCATTTGACCTTGGTTAGTCTGCAGTGGGACGCACCTGCCACTGGTTACCTGGGGTGCTAGGCTAGAGGGTGAGGCTGAGGGTGCCACTGGGGAACATTACAGAGGAAGAGCTCTGGCCTCTGGTGTCAGTCAAAGAACTGGGTTCCAGTGCCGGCGCTGGTGCTCCCTGTGTGACTGTGGCTTTGGGCAGGTCATTAACCCTTCTGAGGAGCATTCCATTCCATCACAGGGTCTGGAGCCCAAGAGATCCTTGAAAGTGGACTTGTTGAGTGAATGAATGAACAAATGAATGGTTTCCTCATCTAAACATAGGGATAATAATACTGCATCAAGTATGTTTTGGGCTGCAGAACCCAAAGAAGATGCTGGTTGTGGCTGAACTTTGGAAACTCTGAAGCTGTCTACAGTTCCATAAAATAAAGATGCCAGTCAGAAGCAAATGCCCCTAATCTTAAAAAAAAAAAAAGAAGAAGAAGAAGAAGAAGAAGAAGAAGAAGAAGAAGCAAATGCCCCTGGAGCTCCTGGTGCTGGGCCTGCCTGGGAAGGAGAGCAGAGCCCAGCACTGTGTGCTCAGGAGAGGAATGGCAGCAGGCGAGCACGGCTGGTCTAGTTTCTGCGAGCTGAGGAATTCTGCAGGAGATGGCAGGTTCTTCAGACCCCCTCGTGGGTGCTTGCTTTAAATCCTGAGTGTGCTCAGCATTATCTCTTGAATATTAAGCACAAAGAGAGTTGGATCCTGGGCTTTATCACCAGCTTCCCTTGGCCCCTGGCAGGGGAGGTGAAATGGCCCTGCTCCATCTCAGCAGCGAGGGTCATGGCCTCCCTGCCTCCCTGGAGTTCATCCCCTTCCTCAGGCCTGGCTCCCTGCCGGAACCATTTTCCCCTGCCCTGGCATGAACGAGCCGTTCAACGCTTCCAGCCCCTTAAATGTATAATTCAAGGGACGATGGGCTTGTGTTACCATTGCTGCCAGCAGCCTTGAGCTGACTCGTAGCACAGGCAGGGTTTCCCTTTCCAGCCTGGGGAAAGGGTGGGTCAGTGCCTGGGTCACCTCAGTGAGTGCGCCCAAGCCTTGGCTCCTGGTTGCCCTGGTCCAGCCACACTCATGAAGCCCCCGAGGTTAGAACAAGAGAAAGCCAGCTTAATCCCAGAAAGTTTCCAATTTAAATCCTAAGAAGGCAAAGCTTGTCTTTGGCGCCCCTACACCATCCCTAACTTTCCTACTTTTGGTTGTGAGAGAAGACAAAAGGGCCATGGGAGACAGGCCAGGTGAGATGGAGGGGTCTGGTCATCTGAACTGCAGGCAGGTAGAGGGCACCAGAAAGTTCCACAGTCCTGCAGCATTCCTGCCGTGTCTCTCCTGGCCTTCTGGGCAATCCGACCTCCAGTGCTGCACATTCTCAAGGTTAAAACTGTTTATTCCTTCCCTTTTGATTATTGACGGATGCACCTAGCATGGCTTCTTAAAAGACCATTTCAAATATCTGTAAAGCCAAGAAACCCAAATTTAGGAAAATCTCACCAGCAGGACTTAGTTCCTGTGTCTATTGACTCACAATTAATAACTATATTATAGTATTACTATTAAATAATTGATTATAATAGCTATTATATAACAATAAATAATACTAATGAAATTCACATAATTAATGCTAGTGAAAGGTAGATGACATGCTTTTTGCTCAACCAACATGCACATTCCCAAACCCCCAAAGGGGTTCCTTTAAGATCTAAAGGACTTGACTGTACTTTACTGTCATGTTGAAGAGAATAAAGCTTTTAGGTATAATCAAGATTTCTTACATATGAGAACTCAGTGACCCATAGGGAATGTCAGCCATAAAAAAAAAAAAAAAAAGGAAGAATCGAGTGTACCTCCATTGTTTACTGACATTTAAAAATAGCTCCATTAGCCCACAACCGAGACCAAAGATGGCATGGAGAGCAGCGAGGCACTAGATGAGGCTCTTGGAGATCCCAGTCCAGCCCCGACTCATGTACTCATTGGCTGTGTGACTTTAGAAAGACAGTCAACCTTTTTAGCCATTTGTAAAGTAAGGGGGTTGAACCACAAGACCTCAGAAACCCTATTCTCTGGGTCTTTGGTCCAAGAAGAGCTGCAAAGATGGGGAAAACAAGCACATTCCAAGACTTACTAAATACTTAAAAACCTTCTCACTTTAGAAAAAGAGGATTTTATTTATTTGAGAAAGATTGAGTGGGGAAAGGAGCAGAGGGACTAGCAGACTCCCTGATGAGCAGGGAGCCCAATGCCTGGGCTCCATCACAGGACCCTGAAGTGACCTGAGCTGAAGGCAGATGCTTAACCGACTGAGTCACCCAAGCGCATGAAAACCTTCTCACTTTTAAATTTGGATTATGGATGGGAATGCAAGCTGTTACAGTAACTCTGGAGAATAATATAGAGGTTCCTCAAAAAGTTGAAAATAGAACTACTCTATGACCCAGCAATTGCACTACTGGATATTTATCCCAAAGGAACAAATGTGATCTGAAGGGGCATGTGCACCCAAATGCTTATAGCAGCAATGTTCACAATAGCCAAACTATGGAAAGAGCCCAGATGTCCATCAACAGATGAATGGATGAAGAAAACATGGTATATATCTACAATGGAATATTAGGCACCCATCAAAAAAATAAATCTTGCCATTTGCAACAACATGGATGAAACTAGAGGATATTATACCAAGTGAAATAAGTCAGTCAGAGAAAGACAATTATCGTATGATCTCACTGATATGTGGAATTTAAGAAACAAGGCAGAGGATCATAGGGGAAGAAAGGAAAAAATGAAACAAGACAACACAAGAAAAGGACAAAAACTGCAAGAGACTCTTAATCAGGAAACAAGCTGAGGGTTGCTGGAGGGGAGGGGAGTCGGGGATGGGGTAACTGGATGATGGACATTGGGGAGGGTGTGTGTTGTAATGTGCACTGGGTATTATATAAAACTGATAAATCACAGACCTCTACTCCTGAAACAAATAATACATTCCATGTTGATTAACTGAATTTAAATTAAAATAAATAAATTTTGATTATGGAAACACTCATAAGGATAGACAGAATGGTATGATCCTCCATAGGTTCATCATGTAGGTTTAACCATTATTAATATTTTGCTTATTTGCTCATGTAGATCTTTTCTGAAGATTTTGCTTATCTATATATTTTTCTGTATCTTAAAGCATGTTCAAACATGACTTCTTTCACCCAAGGCTTCAGCCTGCTTCTCTGAAAAGTAAGACCTGTCCTTATATCAACACCATTACCATTGTTAAGCCTCACAACATGGCAATTAACTAATTTTCTAATATTACCTGATAACCAGTCCATACTCAAATTTCCCCACACTTCCCAGAACAGGCTGTCTGCCTCCCACTTCGTCAGCCCATCGCTGGGGCCAACCATGGTCAGCTCTTGCTGTGTTTGGTGCTTCTGGTGAGTAGCTTTGCACATGGCTTCATACCCCCAGCTGCTGTCATTGCCTCTTGGCTTTCTGCTAGGACAGATGATGGCTCGGTAACTTCCATTCTTTCTTCTTCCACAGCAGCATTTACCCCCTCAGTTCCTCTGTGTAGTAACACTTACTAAGGTTCTGTTTGGGGTTGAACTGTGTACTCTTTCCCAACCCCCAAAAGAGGTATGTCAAAGTCCTAGTTGTTGGTGCCTGTGAATGTGACCTTATTAGGCAGTAGGGTCTTTGCAGATGTGATCGGGTGAAGACAAGGTCATGCTGGAGTAGAGCCCTAAACCCAATGACTGGCATCCTTAGAGGGAGAGAGGGATTTGGAAATAGACACACACACACACAGAGGAAAGACAGCCATGTGGAGACGGAGGCAGAGTTTGGTGAGGTGCAGCCACCAGCCAAGGAGCGCAGAGGTTTGCCAGCAGCCACCAGAGGCTGCAAGAAGCAAGGCAAAAATCTCTCCAGGGCCCTCAGAGGGAGCACAGCCCTGCCCACACCTTGATTTCAGACTTCTGGCCTCCGGACTGTGAGGATACATTACCATTGTTTGAAGTCACTCCATTTGTGACAGTTTGTTATGGCCACCCAAGAAACTGCTACGGTTCCTCTACCTTTGGAGCATCACTATAAGGGAAACTCGGTTTTCCTCCTTCCTATGCAGGGAAGAACCCTGCTCTTCTCTACTGCGTTTCTCCCAAGGACTTTCCTTTACTACTCACGTAAAACCCTTGACTTCTGGTCACCAAAAGGGGCAGGGGCTGGGAGTTCCCCACAACAAGCAATTGTCTGCTGCACCAGCTTGCTGTCCTACAGTTTAATTTAATTCTGACACTATCTACCCAGACATAGTATCAGATCCCACAGGTTAAGGGCTCAGTCCCACAAGACTGCCCCTCAACACACACACACACACACACACACACACACACACACACTCTCTTCAGATGCCTGTGGAAATGACGGATTATCACCTATACTTGTAACCAACCAGCTATAGACTGCAAGTTCCAACAACCCTGTTCTCAGTTTCAGCTGATTTGCTAGAGCAGCTCACAGAAACCAGGGAAACTCATTTACCAGTTTATTAAAGGCTATGATAATGAATACAGCAGAACATCCAGAGGGAAGAGATGCATGGGACAAGGGCACCTGTGCCCTCTCTGGGTGCGCCACTTTCCCGGCACCTCCTTCCACGTGTTCGCCACCCTGGAAGCTCTCAGAACCCTGTACTTTTGGGATTTTATGGAGGCTTCATCACGCGGGCACAATTGATCATTGACTCTACTGTCACTCCTTCTCCCTTCTCAAGAGAATGAGGGATGGGGCCGAAAATTCCAAGTTCCTAATTATGGTTTGGATTTCCAGTGATCAGCCCTCATCCAGGAGCCATCCAGGAACCCACCCAGAGTCACCTTTTTAGAGTTAAAATGCTTCTTTCACTCCTATCAGAAATTACAAAGGTTTCAGGAGCTCTGTTTTAGGAGCGGGGGGCAGAGACCAATATGTATTTCTTATTATGAATTGCAGTATTACAATCACATAAAATTATACCTCTATTTTTTTTCAAGATTTTATTTATTTATTGGACAGAGAGAGATCACAAGTAGGCAGAGAGGCAGGCAGAGAGAGGGAGAGAAGCAGGCTTCCTGCGGAGCAGAGAGCCCGATGTGGGGCTCGATCTCAGGACCCCGGGATCATGACCTGAGCTGAAGGCAGAGGCTTTAACCCACTGAGCCACCCAGGTGCCCCTATACCTCTATTTAAAAAAAAAAAAAAAGATTTTATTTATTTATTTGACAAAGCACGTGAGAGCGCACAAGCAGGGGGAGTGACAGGGAGAGGGAGAAGCAGGCTCTCTGCAGAGCAGGGGGAGCCCAAGGTGGGACTTGATCCCAAGACCATGACCTTCACTGAAGGCAGACGCTTTACCAACTGAGCCACTCACACACCCTATACCTCCGTTTCTTGTTCCATCCACTACATCTTGACTCTTTGCTTTGTATGATGAGGATAAGAACCGAAGTTTCAAACACAGCTGGAAGGACCCAGGATGTGAGCAGTCCAAGTGTGGAGGGCAGCGTTAGGCAGAGGGTGGATGCATTCTGATCCCCGGTGGCCACTGCTCCATCTTCTTGGTCTGCAGAGACACTGGCTGCCTGGACACTGTGTCCACAGTTCTGTGTCCCAGAGCCAGGAGCAGACATGTGAGGGAGAGTCTTGCCCAGAGTCGAGGTTGTTTCATTCTCCTCCAGGGTCTGCCTGCTTCCCTCCCACGTCACACAGGTCTGTTTCTCTGGGAAGGTCCCAGACACTGGTCATAGACATGTGCCCCTCATGTGGTCTTGGCCAGTTTGGTACATTATCTTCCCTCTTTGCTTTGGCTGTGAGTAAATCCAGAGTTAAAGTTACAACCACATGCAGCTGATAGAGGAACTTATAATGGCATTTGTTTTGAAAATTATGAAATATTTTAGGCATACAAAAATTACAGAGAATATATAACAAATATCCTGTCACCCAGCTTCAGACATAAAACTTAGCAAAGACTGAAGTCCTCTGAGCCCTAGGTCCCATTCTCCCACCTCCAACCCCCGTGGGACCTCTCTTCCTAGACTCGCTTTATCCGTTCCTATTTAAAAAATAATGAATTTCCCTAAACGTATGTCCCTGTAACAAACATATGGTATCATTTTGCATATTTAAAAACATTCTGTAAGTGGCTTTTTACTATATATATCACTGTGTACTTTGTTCTTTTTTTTTTTTTTAAGATTTTATTTATGTATTTGACAGACAGAGATCACAAGTGGACAGAGAGGCAGGCAGAGAGAGAGGAGGAAGCAGGCTCCCTGCCGAGCAGAGAACCCAATTTGGGGCTTGATCCCAGGACTCTGGGATCATGACCTGAGCCGAAGGCAGAGGCTTTAACCCACTGAACCACTCGGGCACCCCTGTAGTTTGTTCTTTATACTCAAGGATTTTACTTTGGAACTTCCCTGTGTTGATGCATGAAGCTCTAGTTAATTTTCACTGCTGTGTAGTATTCCACTAGAAGACTAGACAAATGATTATGCAGTGTTTCAAATCATGGCCCTGTGGCCAAAACGCTGGGGTTCAAATCCCAGCTCTGCCACTTATTAGTTCTGCAACCTTGGGCAAGTCAGCCTCTTTGTGCCTCAGTTTCCTCAGCCATAAGATGGGGCAAATGATAGCACCTCCCTCAGTCGACATGAAAAATGGAATGATGTAACAGCTGTGAAGCATTGAAAATAAGCCTGGGGCACAATGCACCCTATTCAAGAGCTGGCTAGCACCGTTGCACGTTTATTTTCCAATTGGTGGACGTTTCCAGTTTTTCCCTGTCTCCGGGATGTTGCAGGGAACATTATTCTGTTTCTTTGTGCACGTGTGCCAGAGAGTTCCTGCGGGCTAGGGCACACACGTGGGAGTGGATTGCTGGGCCATAGGGTATGCCCTTCTTTCCTTTTCTGGGCAATGCGAATGTGCTCTCCAGCCCAAGATGCTGATCCTCACTTTCGACTGGGGGTGGGGCCTCATGTGTTGTGTTGGTGCACTGCTTTTGCTTAAACTTGGCTAAATCTTCCTTTCCCTTTACCCGAATGTCCCCATCTCCTTATCTTTATCCCAGTGTGGACTTTCGTGAGCCTTCTCTTCTCCATGCTCCCTCCTTTTTCTTTGGAGTGACACAGGATGTAGATACATAAAGGTGACACAGGATCCCCTGGAATGAAAGACACAATCCTCAGGGGCTGCCTGCTCCCCAGCCTGGACCTCCAGGCTTCCTGCTCTCGGGACTCATTAGGGTTGCTACCTGTTGTGCTCACATGGAGGGCTCACTGTGTCATAGGTGCTCTGTGTATACCATCCTGTTCCGTCTCATAAACGCCATGAATAGGACCATTAGTCCCGCAACCTTGACTCTGGTGAGGCAGTCTGATGCCAGAATCTGTGCTCCTATGTAGGGCCTCCTACGGGGTTGTGGTGTGAGGTGGCTCAGGCTGCATGTTGCACAACTCGCAGGGGCACCATTTTGCCCAGATGGCAATGTGAATGGCGCCCCCTGGAGTTGTGGAGTGCAGTGGCCCCAGCCTTCTAAGTAAGAGCTTAAAGCAAATGCTTCCTACTTGCTTGACAGGCTTAGAAGGGCAGCCCCCACTCCCTACTGAGGGGCTCTGCTGCTCAGGATTTATAGGACTTTCTTAGGATCATGGTTCTTCATGTTTTAGAAGCCTATTGGCATGAGAGCCCTCCCACCTATATAAACATTGTTTAGGAAGGGGGAGCCCAGCATGGGCCCTGCGTGCTGACACCAACCATGTAAGGGCACGCACTCGGCCGCTGTCTGTGGCTTTCCCCCTTGGCCACCGCAGACTTATTGAGCAATATATTATGAGTGTGGCTCACTCCGATGATGTGTTATGGATAAATCATTAAGGAGGCAGCTCACCGCGGTGATGTATTGGTGTAATAGATCATCAGAGTGAAGTCTTCTGCCGACATACGGGCTGGCTCAAAGGGTGGTGTCATTCAGGGAAGAATTAGCCCAGCAGCAGATCTGGCTTAATTACAGGATAAAAGGTTTGTGAATGATAGGCTGAAGTCTGCAGCACTAGCGTTTTGATTCTTGATGTAAAAATATAATTGGGCTTCCTGAGAGAATTTTTGATGATTTCCAAACAGCCTTCCGCTCCATCACAACAGCACGACTGGCCATGTGGTGGCAGGGGTACCCGCCATCAGGGGGCTCTCCAGGCCCTTCCCACATTTGAATTACTGTCGTCCTTTCCATTTGTAGGTCACAGAATGAGTTAAAGGAGATAAAATCCAGGAGGCCTGCCTTTGAGGCCGTCAGAATGATGTCCTTAGCAACCAGATCAGTGGAATTGAGTGATTTATTCAAATCATCATTAACTAAGGCAGTGGTTCTTGACTAGACCTTTGTGCATGTGTGGGGAAGATGGTGGGGGTGGGGGTCTGCTGAGTGTGTGTATGTGTGTATGTGTCTGAGGACATCAGCATCTTAGGGACAATAGTAATAATCATGTTTATCAGACATTTCACAATGTGCTACAGGCTTTGCATGTATTAGTTAATCTCATTAGGTTCATATGATAACATTGTCAGACAGGCATTCTTTTTCTTCTTCCTCCTCCACCTTTTCCTCCTCCTCCTCTTCCTCTTTCTCTTTCTTCTCTTCCTTTAGCTCACCATGTACTTTTTGTAATTGTGGGCGAATTGCTTAGCTTCTCAGAGCTCCAGTTTGCTTATCTGCAAAATGGGAATAATAATAGCACTGCACTGATTCAAAGTGTTGAGGGAGCCAAGAAAGATCCTGGGTGGAAAGAGCTTTAGGTTCTGCTGACACATGAAACGGGCCATTGTGACTTTAGCTTCTTGGAACAGCGTTTCCAATGGCATTTGCATTTTGCTTGTGTTTAAATCCAGGAAGGATTTATGTAAGGAGATTGATTCCCTAAGTGTTATGAGTCAGAAAAACTCTTTTACCATGAAAAGGTGAGGAGATTTGGCTTCTGGGGGTCAGCTCAGGCTTGGCCATTTACAGTAAACCCTTTGATAAAGAAGCCACTTATTTCTGGCCTCTAAAATCAAGGGCATCTCCTTGTGAAGGTAAAAGTCCAGGTAAGATAAGATTGATAATCGTACATTACAGACTTTATTAAAGATGTCTAGATTAAAAATTGGGTTGTCTGTCAATCAATGAGCCTGTTTTCCACATTTTTCTCTGTCATTTACTAAAAATATTCCTGTATAACACTGAACCCCCTGTGGACATCATAAATGCTAATCTCTCGTCCCTTCTTTTCAGAAGAACAAGCTTGGTTGTGCTCCCTTAGCAGATGTCCCTGGGTTTGTCCTTGTCTTGCTAAAAGCCTTACTATTATATAAAGTTTTCTTGAGTCATGTGATTTGAAGTGAGGAAAAAGGGCACATGAATGGAATTCACCAATGAAGTGTGGCTTAGGTTCAATTTCCTTGAACCCCAGTGAGAGGAGACAGGTTGGAAACAACCAACCTGAAGATTGAGCTAATGCTTGTCAGACAACTGTTGATTGGTAGGTCACTGTGTTGGGGTCCCTTGTGTCAAGGAACCAAGTCAGCATCATTGGAGTGTCCTAATATCTTGGCTTGAGTTTGCTGATGTCTTAGGTTGGGTTCCCTGGAGTCAGACTCTGAGATGGAGAGCTGCATGTAAAACCTTCATTGGGGCATTCTCTGGAGACACACCTGTAAGGGAGCAAGGCAGGCAGGACCCGGCAGAAGGGGAAGATGTCCCCTGTTGCAGTTGCCATGGAGATATTTGCTAATTGTACAGGGACTCTGCAAGTAGGACGGCCCTTCAAAGTTGTCAGGAGCTAATTGGGCTGGGCCTTTGCATCATTCTATCAGCTAGTGATCGCTAGGGCCATCCCTGGGAGAGGATGCACCTTGGGTAAAGTAATCTCCGGGGAGGGATGAAGCTCTGAGCCATCAGCAGCCCATATTCCAGCATCTGGGTAATGGGTGGGTGGCCCCAAAGAAGAGGATCTCAACTGACAGAACCCCTAGCGGACTGTCCTTTGAGCTGCTCAGATTCACTTGCTTAGCACAGTAAGTTTGCTCCGTCTCTGTGGAGATATCCAAAGTGTGGACCTTCATGCATCCAGAACTTGATGAGGCCTACCAGGCATTGTGCTTCTTGACTGGTGGTGGGAGCTGAGACTCTAGCTCTCTGGAACTGGGATGCCTCTTCAGAGCTCTTCCAAAGGAGAAGAGGAGGTCGAGCATTTGCATGTCCATCTTAGTCAATCCTTGGCTATAGGCTGCTTCCTGGAAGCGGTATAATTTTGGGCAAGGCCATTGCCTGGTGCTAGAGTGATCCCCAGTGAGGGATGTGGCCCCAAGTCATCATCAGCTAATAGTCTCCGCAGCTAGAATGGGTGCAGAGGGGGTCTGGGCAGGAACCACAATATCCACTCATCCAAACTCCAGAGCTGGGGCCAGAGTAAGGCCCAAATTTAAGGAGTCACTCATCCTTAAGATTGTACAAATGCAGATTTGGCACTTGCCTCACTCTAGCCCTGACCCTGTCTCACATTCATGGAAATCTAATATCAGAAATGGTAGACATTTTAGGTTGCTTGGGATAAACTTCCCAGTTACCATGAAGGCAGCCTCTTTCTGAAACTAGTAGATTCTTGGACAACATCGTCCTAGAATATTTCCTTTCTACTTCTCTTCAGGGAATGGAAAGGTAGACACTGGGGAAAGGTATTACTTGTTACTACTGCCAAAAAAAAAAATTCAAAATGCCTTTCCTAATCAGCCAGTTATTCTATAACTTTGTCTAAGCCCCTGGTCATTTCCCTATGATCTTTGTGTTCTGGAAATAAACTCAGAGGAGGGAGTTTGAACTAGAAGATTCTTCAGTTCCCTTTCGTTACCCATGGCATTGAGGATATTATCCAGTCCTGAACCTGCTGGCCAGCTTCAGTGGGTGGGACCACTCCCCTGCATTGAGGGAGCATATTCCAGAATGGGCAAGAGAGAAGACCAGCCATGCTGTGCTAGAAGAATGGGAGGTGGTTGAAAGGCCAGAGAAATACATAACTCATAGGCAGGTAGGAATCAGAGTTGGATTCTAAAAGGAAGTTGGAATTCCAAAAGGAATTTTGGAATTTCAAAATTCCAAATTTCTTTCAAAAGGAAGAAAAAGCAGGAGTTGATTATAGAGCAGCCTGAGCAAAGGGCGACATGGTGTATGGGGCAGCATCATTCCAGAATTGATCCTGACTGTGCTGGATCCTGGCTATGGCATCCTGGGTATGTGAGAAATCCATGCATAGTTTTTGTCTTGCCCTTTCACACAAAAAGTCTTGGGCCATCCTTCCCAACTTAATATATATGTAGTCAAGGCAATTCTAATCAGATCCCATGGCAGTTTTAATTTTTAACTTCACAACATGATCATAAAGTTCATCTGGAAGGATGAATGCATGAGAATGGCTGATAAAATGTTGAAATATCAGGATGTAGTATTACCTACTCACTATCAGAGGTATTACAAAGCAACAGTAATTAAAGCAGCATGGTACCGGTATAGGATTAGGCAGTTGAACCAGGGGAGTACAACAGAGAGTCTAGGAACAATTGGCATATATATGGGCATTAAGTATATGACAAAGATAGCATTTGACATCAGTGAGAACAGGATAGATAGTGTTGGGAATGGGTTGTGAATTTCAGGGGAATTTTAAATTTAATTCTCTATCTGACACCATGCCCCATATAAATCTCAAGTGAACTAAAGATCTAAAAATAAAAAGTGAAACTATGAAAGTACTAGAAGAAAATATAGGGACTCCTTGAGCATGACACAAAACCCAGAAGACAGCAGAGAAAGAATGATAGTTCTGACTATATGAACAAACAACAACTGCTGTATGAGGAAAAATACCACAGACAAAAAATTAAAGAACGGAAGAAAATGTTTTAAACATACATAATAGACAAAAGGTTAACATTGATAATATATAAAGAGCTGCTACAAATCAGTAAGAAAGAGAAATAAGATGGACAAACAAGGGCAATGAATAGACAATGTGCTGAGGAAGAAATATGTGGCAGAGAAAGCATGAACAGATGCGCAACCTCAGCAACAATCAGAACAATACACGTCAACAGAAAATGAGATATAGTCTCCCTTTTGAGATTGGTAAAGGTTAACCAGATTGCTAGAACTCAGTGTTTGGGAGGATGCAGATGAAAAGCGGTACCTAGTTGGAGCTGAAACTTGCAATAATGTTTTTGAATAATAATTTGGCATTATCAGTTAAACTTGAAACCTATTTGCCCTTTGACCCAGAAATTATACCTCTTGGAATTGATCATACAGAAAGCTGCCTTCGAGAGGGACGAGACGTATGCCCAAGTAGGTTTACTTGGCATTATTTGTGATGGCACAACAACAAGAATAATCCATCAGGGGAAGAGAGGTTGGGTAAATGATGGGATATCCATACAATAGAAAGGCATTAGAAAGAACGGGGCTGATCTATGTTGTACAGATTTGGAACAAGGTCCCCAAGAAGCTGTTAGTTCAAGAAAAAAGTTGAATATTCCATAAAGCATGAGTCCATTTTCTAAGCAGTTAAAAAACAGCATTTAAGTTCTTATTGTAGAAATTGTCACTTTCGTAAAAAGTGAAGAGCAG
The DNA here is from genome assembly GCF_022355385.1 of Mustela nigripes. Taxonomy (NCBI): domain Eukaryota; kingdom Metazoa; phylum Chordata; class Mammalia; order Carnivora; family Mustelidae; genus Mustela; species Mustela nigripes. The sequence goes on along the minus strand of NC_081572.1, from coordinate 31,628,307 downwards.
GCAATAGTGCAATGAACCCCTATAGTCCCATCACCTTGTTGCAACAACGTCAACTCTTGGTCATTTTTTCCATCCCATTCACTTGCTTCTTCCACCTGTGGATTATTTGAAGCAGATCCCAAATATCCTATCATTGTATACTCGGATCCACTTCCACATTCAAAGGACGATGCAAGCGGGGGAGCAAGGCTCAAGGAATACATAGAAGTTGATGTCAGTGGTCATTGGAGGAGAATGGGGCAGATGAGGGTGGATTTTCATTATAAACATCTTGGTATTATATGATTTGTTTTTGCATTATTTATTTTTTAAATACCTCAGTAAAGTTTTTTTTTTTTTTTTTTTTTTTTTTAAAGATTTTATTTATTTATTTGACAGAGAGAGATCACAAGCAGGCAGAGAGGCAGGCAGAGAGAGAGGAGGAAGCAGGCTCCCTGCTGAGCAGAGAGCCCGATGCGGGGCTCGATCCCAGGACCTGGGATCATGACCTGAGCCGAAGGCAGCGGCTTAACCCACTGAGCCACCCAGGCGCCCCAGTAAAGTTTTTAAGAGAAAGAGGGAAAGGAGGGGCACCTGGGTGGCTCAATGGGTTATGCCTCCGCCTTTGGCTCAGGTCATGATCTCAGGGTCCTGGGATCGAGCCCCACATTGGGCTCTCTGTTTGGCAGTGAGCCTATTTCCTCCTCTCTCTCTGCCTGCCTCTCTGCCTACTTGTGATTTCTCTCTGTCCAATGAATAAATAAAATCTTACAAAAAGAAAAAAAAAAGAGAAAGAGAGAAAGGAAACCTCAACCATCCCTTTTACCTCTACAGGAACTCCTAAATTTTAAAAAAGCAAACAAGTGATTGTTACCTGATTTTTTTTTTTTTAAACATAAGCTCTAGGTCAATACAGGACTTTAACCCATGACCCTGAGATCAAGCACACTCTACTGACAGAGCCAGCCAGGCACCCTGTTACTTGATTTTTTAAAAACCACTTCAAATCTTTTATGGAATGGCTTGGAATTAATGCATCAATAAAGATATTAAAACTTGAGGACCTAATATTTATTATTATCAGAATATCCAGTTTGGGTCAAGTTTTTGATAGTTAAGTTATAGCCCTTTTTGTGTTGTTGTGTGTATAGTATGTATATTATAATACAGAAAAGCTGTTTTTTTTTTTTTTTTTAAAGTAGGCTCAGTGCAGGACTTGAACTCATGACCCTGAGATCAAGGCCTGAGCTGAGATCAAGAGTCCGTTGCTTAACTGACTGAGCCACTCAGGCACCCCCCAAGAGAAGCTTCTTTAAAATCAATGTTGTTATGGACTGAAAGTTTGTCCCCCCCCACCCCTCATTTGTCTATTGAAATCCTAATCACCAGTCCTCAGTGTGTTGGTATTTGGAAGTGGGGGCCTCTGGGAACTAATTAGATCATGAGGGGGGAGCCCTTGTGAGTGGGATTAATGCCTTCATAAAAGGGACCCACAGTGAGAACCCAACTGTCTATGAACAGGGAAGTGATTCTCGTCAGACACTGCATCTAGAGGCACCTTGATCTTGGACTTCCCAGACCTCAGATCTGTGAGAAGTAAATTTCTGTTGTTTGGAAAGGGCCCAGTCTATGGTGTTCTGTTATAACAGCTCAAACAGACTGAGACAGATGAGTACATTTGTTACCATTTTATGGAACTGCTGTGGCTCAATTGCTAAGTTCCCAGAGGGAGACTGATTGGCCCTCATTGGGTCAGCTGCTCTCTATGCTGGGAGCTGGGAGGGTGTCGTATTTGGAGACAGGTGGTGAGACCTGGCCTGCTTCTGTGCTTCTCTCTGCTGTTTCTTTCCCTCATGTTTATTGGCATAACTGCCCCATCTAGCCAGGAAGAACATCTTGGAAACAGGGAAAGTGACTTCAAAGACAGAGGATCTGGGTTTGAATTTACTGTGACTTTAAGTAGGTCCCTTATCTCCGAGGCTGGTTCCTCACTTGAGTTAAGGGATGTGCGGAGAAAGTGCCTTATGGATGAAGAATGCTGAAACATGCCTGGCACAAAGTAGGCCTTCAGTGCACTTTTGTCATGAAGTGTGCACTGCGGCTTCTCATTCAAGGATGTGCCTGCTTCTGGAACATTCCGGTGTGGAGGTCTCGGAGCTGCCACAGCACAGGCGCTGTTACTGCAGAAGCTGTCAGCAAAGGCCTCCTCCTCTCCTTCGCCAGCTGGGCCGACAGGACCAGGCACATCCACAGCCCGTGAAGCACTGTCTTCACCTCAAGGGGCTCCTTGGCTCTTCCGCCTGACCTTGGAGTTCAGCCCCTGGGGGCATTTCCTCACAGACCTAGTCTTCCCACTCAGGCCCATCTCTCTCGCCACAGGCCTCTCCACAAGCCCACTTGGATGTGCACTAATGCCATTATCTTTCCGAAATTAAAATCAAGCCTCAACCTATAATGTTTCACGGAGAGGGAATTGGGGTTATATATTCCTGCGTCAAGCGGTATTCTATTTCAGTCATAGCATTTAATTATGATTGGTATGTTAGTGCCCACCGGAGCATAACAAATTGTCATTATGTTATTCTGCTGAGTCTAATTTAATTGGCAAGTTGTCACAAAAGCAATTATCCATCATTTATTTTGTTGCCATAACCACATCTAGAAGAGCACCTGCTGTCTGTGAAGAGAAATGCGCCCCAGTCTCTCAGCCCTGGATCCAGGCCACTTATCTGACACAAAGACATTGCTTCCCCTTCTGATTTAAAAATATGTTCCTCATTTCCTGCTGCGGTCTCATGAATCCTCCTGGGGGAGCCTCAAAGTGCCAAAGGAAATTCATGGGCTGGGAATTTGCCTGGGGCCCCACCACGAGGCTGGAGGTCAGCCCTGCTCTGTCAGGGGGCAGGCGGGAGGCGGCAGGAAGAAACAGGCCCCGTGGAGGTCCGGGACCTGACTGAGGTCGGGCTTTGCTCCGTCAGCTGTTTCAGCTGCCACCTCAGTGAGGGATTTATAAATATTTGTTGCTCTTCCCCCGACCCCAGGCACACCATGTGCTCGCTCCCTGGGAAGCAAGATTGTTTGGCCATTTCACAGAGAGGGAGCCTGAGGCCCTGGGGACCGGAGACTCAGTCATGAGGGAAGGTCTGAGGAGGAGCAGGACTACAGTGAAGACCTCTGGCTTTTTCCATTCTCCGTATAAAGCCTCTGAAGGCAAAACCAAGGTACGTTTGGGCCTGACAGAGCCCCAGGAGGAGCCTCTGGGGCAGTTGGACCTTCTGCTGACCTCCTAAAAGCTGGGCAGGGTGAAAGAACAGAGACCAAAAAGAGGGACGAGCCACCAGACTGCCTGCGCACTCCAAGAGCCCGAGATGGGAACTGCCCGCTTTCCCAGGAGCCTCCAGTTCCCAGCGCTTTAGGAGGTCCTGTTGAACCCATCCCTACTTGGTTGCTGGCCCATGCTTGGACAACATCCTCCTCCCCTAAGTGCAGTAAGACTTCTGTGAGTGATAAAGTGGAGGCAAGCAAAGTTTTATTTGTGTGATTTTTCTCCTAAAGTGGAAAGACAGTCATTCCTTAAAGGAAGATGAAGCCTGCAGTTCTGTGTCCTGCAAGTGCAAAGCAGGTGCAAAAATGCTTCCAGAATGCTCTTATTAGCACAGTAAACAAAAGAGTTATTGAGAACAAAAACACCCCACCCACTCTACTGCAAAGAGGAAAAAAGAATCAGACCTTTAAATCAACCAGCTTCTCCCTCTGGGGCCAGTCACTCCCCAGTTCCCAGGCTGCCTCTTTGGGGACACTGGAAAATTACCAGCTTCCTGAACATAGGCAGATCAGTTCTTGCAACTCTTAAAAAAAAAAAATTATCCCATTGTAATTGCTGACTAAAAATAAACTAGGGATGTGTCAGGTTGCTCCCTCCTGGACCAGCATTATCCCTAAGGAATGTTCCTCGTGGCTGTGGAGAAGTTGCTCTTGCCACCAGGAAGGCCACCACAGCAAAATGTCCAGGATCTCTGCTCAGTGTGAGAGAGCCCCAGTGAGGTTCAGGGGCCCAAACTTACACAGTCGATATGAAAGCAGGAAAAGCTTTAATGTGCAGTGGAGAGGCCATGCATGAGGGCCCTGCTGAGCCCATTTGTGGTAGAGGATGGTGCTTGGTTACAAGTAAGGGTGTGTGTGTATCAGCTTGAACCCTCTGGAAAGTAGGTTGGCTAAATGGATCAAGAGCCATCAACACTGTCCATCATCTTCGACCCAGGAAATCTGCTTAGGATAAGCAAACCATTTCAAAAACAGAAGAAAGATGTTTGCTCTAGTGTTATTTTATAATAGCAAAAGCAAAATCTGTGTTGAGAGCAAACTGACCTAGAGCACGTGGCTCTAAGCCCACGGATATTGATAGAGTTTGCTGCATGTTTCCTGGGAGGGATGTTGAGTCAGGAATTCTTAATGCAATTGCATTAAGGGAGCATTTATTAAGCACCAAAACAGAGCTAGGTTACATGTATGCAAATTCAGCCGAGACATGGTCTCTCCTGTGTTAGTTTCCTCTTTTTTTTTTAAGATTTTATTTATTTATTTATTTGTCAGAGAGAGAGAGAGAGCACAAGCAGGCAGAGTGGCAGGCAGAGGCAGAGAGAGAAGCAGGCTCCCCACTGAGCAAGGAGCCTGATGCGGGGCTCGATCCCAGGACCCCAGGATCATGACGTGAGCCAAAGGCAGTGGCTCAACTGACAGAACCACCCAGGCGCCCCTGTTGGTTTCCTCTTGCTGCTGTAACAAATTGTGTCCAACTTCACAGCTTCAACAGTACGTGTTTATTACAGTACGGTCCTGTATGTCGGAAGGCTGTAACAGGTCTCCTTAGGCTAACATCAAGATGCCTACACTGCTCTTTTCCTCTCTGGAGGCTCTGGCGAGAATCTACTTCCTTGCCTTTTCCAGCATTTGGAGCCTGTCTGAGCACTTTGGCTTGCTGGCTCCTTCCTCCACCTTCAAAGCCAAAGGTGAGCTGAATCCTCACACTGTATCCCTCGGGCCTTCTCCAGGAGTCACAGCTCCCTCTGCCTCCCTTCTTCTGCCTTTCTCTGCCATTTTTAAGGACCCATGTGATTATATTGGACCCACCCAGACAATCCAGAATAATCTGGTTTTAGTTCAGCTGATTAACAACCTTAATTCCCTTCTGCCACATAATGCCACATAATGCAGAATAGTCACAGGTTCTGGAGATTAGGATATGGGCATCTTTGTGTGTGTGTGGTGGGGGGGGGGGGGGGGCATTATTTTGCAAACCCACTCCAGACCAGGAGCTTACAATTTAGTGACAGAGGCATGTGAACATATCTCTAGAGGATGTGGCAGAGTGCCGTAATCAGCCAACAAGATCTGGGGAGGCAACAATCCCATTTGTAGTAATCCAGAAAGTCCTTGCTGGAAGCCACACGCTGCTCTCCCAGGCAAGTTTCCTCCTCCTCCAGCACACTCTCTGCTCTGGTCACTTGAGCCTCCCTGCTGTCACATAATCACCACGTGCTCTTTCCCAGTCCCAGTCTTTGTCCATTGCTGCCCCTGCCTGGCTGCCCTTGTTTCTTCTTACTCCTTATCCGAATCTCACCCACCCATCACAATCCAGAACAAGTCCCACGTCCTCCATGACTCTTCCCCTGTACCCCTTTATCCAGGGCTTCTATCCCATTTCTATTCTCAGTTACATACTCTTCTACTGAAGTATAGTTGCTACTCTCTCCATTTTACTGAGTTACTGTGCTCAGCTAGATGTTAACTACTGTGATATCAGGGATCATGCGTTAGAATTCTTCCCTCACCCCTATAGCCCCTGGCACAGTGGTGCTGAAGAAAAAGTTGCTAAATTTGTACAAGCTATTCTTTGAACAAACAAAGCACTCACAAAGGTGCTCGCCCCAGGAATGGACAGGTGATCCAAAGGGAGTCTTGTTCTAAAGGCGATCAGTCTAGAGTGGACAGGGAATGACAAGCCGATCAGGGGGTTATGAGGTGATGTGATGAGAGCTAGAATAGTACTATACGTAGGAGGGGCATCTAGGTCAGCTAGTGGGTGGATGGAGGAAGGCTGACAGAGGAGGTGATACTTGAGCTGAGTTTTGAGAAATGAGTAAGAGTGAGCTAGATAAAGGGATATGGGAGAAGGATTCTATTCCAAGAGGAGGAGGAGGAGCATTTAAAGCACAACAAAGAGGGGCTCCTGGCTGGCTTAGCTGGTAGAGCATGTGACTCTTGATCTCAGGGTTGTAAGTTCAAGCCCCATGTTGGGTGCAGAGATGACTTAAAAATAAAATCTTTTAAAAAAAAGCAGGGGCACCTGGTAGCTTAGTCGGTTAAGAGTCTGCCTTCAGCTCAGATCACGATCCCAGGGTCCTGGGATCGAGCGCCATGCTGGGCTCCTCAGAGAAGAGTCTGCTCTCCCTCTCCCTCTGCTGCTCCCCCTGTTTGTGGTCTCTCTCTCTTAAACAAATAAAATAAAATTTTAAAAGAAAATAAAGCAGAACAAGGAGATTGAATTCTGGAAAAGCTACTCATTTCTCTCCTCCAAATATAAGAGTATTATAGATGCTCAGTTTTCTTCAACTTGGTTTTCCCCGCCTCCTAGCACAAACTTACTGCTCTGGTGACTTGAACCTCCTCTCTGTTCTTTTCTGTAGTCAGTGTGCTTTCCCCCAGCCCAACTCCTTCGACCATTGACTTGGAAAAAACAGAGAGAGCTGACATTTGCAAGTGAAACTGACAGGGAAGGGACAAAATGGATCAAGTTGTACTAAGCCCCCAAACTAACAATGATTATACCTGTAACAGACATAAATAATATTGTGAGTGTATAACCTTATACGGAAAAGACAAAACTTAAAAAAAAACAGACAAAGGATATGAATAAACATTTTACAGATGAAAGAATACAAATGCCCGACAAGCATATGAAAAGACACTCAACTCTATTTGTAGTCAGGGAAACGCAAAAGAAAACAATAATTAGTACCGGTTTCACTCATCAGATTGGCGAAAATTAAAGATTGATAACATCCAGTGTTGTCAAGTGCGTGGGTAAACAGAGACTATGTGAATTGCTAAGCCTTTTTGAAAAAGTAATCTCAAGGTGACTGTTAGAAGTAAAATGAACACATCATCTGATTCCAACTTTGAGAATGTATCTTATAGAAATAATAATATCAATATACATATATGTAAGCTATATACAATGTAGGTAATGAGACATACAATATCGTATGTATACAATAAGTTATGTCTATATGCACACAAAAGACAGACCCTATTTACAGCAACAAAAGCTGATATAATCAGAATTGTCCATCAATAGGGGCTTGTTGCCTGTTGAATAAATTATAGTATTTATGGAAGATTATGGAGGTATTAAAGAGTTAATTAGATCCATAGATGTTGATGTGGAGAAGTCTGCATGATATAATGTTGAGAAGCAGGAACAGCTTTAAAGAAGGTGAGGCAGAGGGGGAGGACATGCTGGGGAATGGTTAGTTACGTTGAAATGGTCACAAAGGAAGTGATGGAAGGCTGTATGCTCCAGGATGTTAACACTGATTGCCTCAACTGACTGGAATCGGAGGGGAGACAGTAACTTAAAATAAATTCTGTATTGTTTGCCTTGTGACAATGAGCACAGACTATTTTTATAATTGCAAATATTAATAATATTTAAAAACAAGTACTGAGGAAAGTGTTCAGCAGGGCTTCCCTGTCAAGGGGGGGGATGAATGATTCCTGCGGGCAAGTTCCTGAGTTCAGGCCTTTTTTGTCCCTCCCTGGCCTCTCTTCTATTCAAATGAGCTAATTAAACAAATGTGAGATAGCTTTCATTTCCTTGGTTAAGTGGCTTTAGATCCTGGGATAAAAACAGCATCATTTACATTTGTAGTGACCCTCTCTTTGTATCAGCGAACTCCAATAATAAATTAATTAGAGCCATTCAGCCCCAACCCGCCTCCCCGAGGATGGCCTTTCTTTGCATGCAGCGACTGTCTGGATCGGGCTCAGGGTGAGGTGTATTGTTAAGGCTGCTTCTCTGCAGTAGCAGGGTGAGCCCGGTGTCAGCTCTCCGGCTTGTGAAGTTGTCTGTTGTCTGAGTACTTTCCTCACATCTTGGAGGCTAAACTAGTTGAATATGTGCGTGGTTGACCAAGGGGAATGCCATTTGCATCTGAGCTCCCTGCTTCTTAGCCGTGCTGGCAGAAGGCCTTTCTTCAGAGCCTGAGCTACTCTAGAGGTCAAAGGCCCACGGTCACCATGGCAACTCCCTTCAGACCCGGAAGGAGGGGGCTGAGGGAAGGACTCAGAAACTTACCAGGGGGCCCCAGGAGAAAGCACTTTCACAGAGAGGGAGTTCAAAGTCTCCACTTTGGGGCTGCTTTACAGGGCATGGCTTTATATGGGATACATTATTTCTGGAAAAGTTGCTTTGGGTCAATTTTGGGGGTAAGATTGTGTAATTTTATTGTGAGCACGCAAGTGGAGTTCCCTATATTTAGGACCCTCTTGTGAATTCTTTTGTAAGGTGGATAAAAACACCTGTTATTTATTTTTTTTGTGTGTGTGTGCTGATGGGGACCGTGATCAAAGGAGCAAGACTGATACAAAGCGAATGTCAAGCAAAGCTTTATTTCGTGCCAGCATCGAGAATCAGACCGACGGGTCTTGGCTATCTCTTATGGAGGCCCACCCAGCCTCACAGACTAGCTTTTATAGAGCAAAGGCCATGTGGTTGGCCAATGAGATTGTAGCACACAGAGAAAGTTGCATAGTCATGCTAGGTCACACAAGGGTGCCCAATGGAATTACAATTCACCCTATAGTAGCTATTTGAACTAGCCTATCACCTTGGTCAGAATTGGCGCCCAAAATGCGGGGCCCACATTCTTTGGCAGTTAGGGAAATAGTATGTGTGTTTTACTGATTGGAAGTCTCCACCTGACCTGACCTGCCCTTGTATTTGGGCTCTGTTATCAGGGACTGGTTGACCATATTTTACTGGTTTCCCAGACTTGCTTTTTAGCAAGTTCCTCTGGTGGGGAGGCGAGGGCAGGGTCAGTTTAAGTTTTACTGCACAAACAACACAATGGCTGTTTAACCGAGATGGTTAAACTTAGCTCTGGCTAAGTAGGCCCCTACAGTGCGAGCATAGATGTTTAGATATCAAGTTGTTCTGAAGTTTGGCACACCAGTTTCCTTGGGTCTGGAAGGTGGGGGATGGTAGTGGGGGTGACGGTGGGAAGGAGCCTCCTCTGAGTGATGCCTACAGTACTTTTTGAATGCTGTCTTTAGACGAGGTTCTACCAAAAGAAGAGCCTGGGCCGAGGATTCAGGTGACAATAGACGAGGTTCTACCAAAAGAAAAGCCTGGGTCGAGGATTCAGGTGACAAGGGTTTATAAAGTAACAGCTGTCAGAAGACAACTATAGGGGGATGGCAGAAGCAGGATAGGGAAGGGAAGAAACCAAGCAAAGGTGAGATTTCAGGTCCCAGACTCAGCCTGATCCCACGGGGAGCTCCGGGGTCCAAATTATACTTGAGAGCTTGCTACCCTGAATCAAAGCTACCAGGTATTTATGCCCTCAGATCACTTAGTCATTGGCATAGGCTGCCCAGGGGAAAGTGTTAAATTCTAGTGCAGCAGCTTTGGTGCCCAAGGTCAATCCTCTGAAAGTCATCAGTGCAAGCTGTTAGTAGTGAAGTACATGCAGTGGGTGAAATCCCAAAGGATCCAGGAGGGGTTTCGAAGGGTCCACTTGTAGACCAAGTATGGTCTACAAATGGCTCTCTAAGGGTTTAACCTCAACAAGAAATCAGTGAATGGAATTAGCTTCCCACACATACTTAGAACGGTGTTGGAGGATGGATGTACACTTAGTGGTTGCAGAGTTTGTTGAACAAACATTTCAGAAGAACATGGAATGAATGGCTCTTACTTGGAGGAGCAGCTCCAGGAGCAGACCCCAGGACTCCCCCTGGGGCCTGTGTTGTGAAACGTTTATGACTACATCTCAGAGGCTGATGGGGAGCTCGTCCAAGTAAATCCGTGGACTACCCTAAACTGAGAGGAAATGTAATAGAACAAAGGGGAAAAAAGTTGAAAAGGGATTCCAGTGAACGGACAGCTATGAGATTGAAATTAAAAAGATAAATGTAAATGTAATATGAAGTTAATTTTATTGTGGTTATTCATACAATGGAATTTTACATGACCACTAAAAATAATGTCAGATAATAATAACATAATAACATAAAAATGTTCATGATTATTTGGTTGTAAAAGGACATGACAATGTCATGGAAAACATTTTGAAAGATGTCCTAAAATGGCAATGCTGGGGCTCCTGGGGGGCTCAGTTGGTTAAATATTTGCCTTCAGCTCAGGTCATTGTCCACCTCAGGTCAGAGGATCCTGGGATGGAGCCCTGCCTTGGGCTCCCTCCTTGGTGGGGAGTCTGCTTCTCTCTCACCCTCTGCCCTTCTCCTCTGCTCTTGCTCTCTTTCTCTCAAGTAAATAAACAAAGTTCTTTAAAAAATTTAAAAAAGAATGAAACCTGCCTTGCCCGCCCCTTGATCTTGGGCTTTCCAGGTTCCAGAGCTGTGAGAAAGAAATTTGTGTTGTTTAAACCACTCAGTCGATGGTATTTTGTTATGGCAGCCTGAGCAGACCAACACAATGTTCATGGATCAGAAGATTCAATAGTGTTAAAATGTCAGTTTGGTGTACCTGGTTGGCTCAGTCACTGGAGCATGTGGCTCTTGATCTCAGGGTTGTGAGTTCAAGCCCCACAATGGGTGTGGAGCCTACTTTAAAAAAAAAAAAAAGATGTCAGTATAAACCAGATTGACCTAGAGATTTAACAAAATTCATAATAAAATATCAGAAGTCATTTTTATAGAAATTGGCAAGCTGTTTCTAAAATTTATATGAAAATTCAAAGGACCTAGTGAGCCAAAACAGCATAGAAAAGAGCAAAGTTGGAAAACTTAAACTATGTGATTTCAAGACCTTATTATACAGCTACAGTAAACAAGACAGTGTGGTGCTGGTGTGAAGATAACTACATAGATCAATGGAACAAAATAGAAAGCCCGGAACTACACCAACGCATATGGAACCAACTGATTCTCAACAAAGCTGTCAAAGCATGTTGGGATTAAGAACTTTCATTCACCAAATGCCACTATCAAGAGAGTGTAAATCAGCATCCAGTCAGGAGACCAAAATGATACCAATTAACATGAGCAGAGATATTTAATATAAAGAAATAGAATACAAAGAAAAGGAAAAAGGTAATCTAAAAGGGTAAAGGAGAGTGCTAAGATATAATAAAATATAATAAAAGTCGTAAGTGCAGGAAGCAGCTATGACCTCAGGGTTAAGGGAAAAATGAACAAGGAGGGAGTCTAAACACTTCGGGGTGCCTGGTTGGCTCAGTTGGTGGAGCATGTGACTCTTGATCTCAGGGTTGTGGGTTTGAGCCCTGTGTTGGGTGAAAAGATTACTTAAAAATAAAATCTTTTTTTATTTTTAAAGATTTATTTATTTATTTGAGAGAGAAAGAGAGTGGGAGCATGTGTTGGGTGTGAAGGGGCAGAGGGAGAGGGAGAGAGAGAGAAGCAGACTCCCTGCTGAGTGTAGAGCCCGACACATGGCTCGATCCCATGACCCTGAGATCATGACCTGAGCAGAAATCAAGAGTCAGACGCTTAACGGACTGAGCCACCCAGGTGCCCCAGTTTTCTTCTTTTTAAGATTTTATGTTTGGAGCACCTGGGTGGCTCAGTCCATTAAGCATCTGACTCTTGATCTCAGCTCAGGTCTTGAGATCCAAGTCGTGAATTCAAGCCCTGCATTAGGCTCCTTGCTCATTGGGGTGCCGTCTTCCCTCCCTCTCCCTCTGCCCCCCACTCACACACTTTCTTCTCTCTCTCAAATAAATAAATAAATCTTAAAAAAAAAAAAAAAAAAAAAAAAGCTTAGGGGCACCTGGGTGGCTCAGTGGGTTAAGCCTCTGCCTTCAGCTGAGGTCATGATCCCAAGGTCCTGGGATCAAGCCCCGCATTGGGCTCTCTGCTCAGCAGGGAGCCTGCTTCCCCCTCTCTCTGCCTGCCTCTATGCCTACTTGTGCTCTCTCTCTCTCTCTCTGTCAAATAAATAAATAAAATCTTTGGGGGGGGGAAGCTTAGGAGGAGAGCACCCCCCACCCCATTAGGCTAAGATTCAGATCTCTGAAGAGGGGCATGGCTGCTTCAAGAATACTCTGTCAGCTACTGCAGGAACAAAGGGAATGGCTGGAAAGTATTCACCACCGTGGTAAACAAGCCTGGACTTCTGTGCACTGCTCCGTTTGGTGTTCCATGCAAAAAATATAACAACAGAAGAAAATAAGTAACTCTTCCTCTTCCATCCTTGCAGTGAGCCTCCAGTATCTTCTGCTGACAAAACACATCATCAAGCCAGCTGGCACAGGAGAAATATCATCTTCAGAGTCCAGTTCCAGAATCACCAAGCAGAGCAAAACAATCACGAAGGTAGTAAATTTACAACTGGAACGAAAGTGAACAGGTAAGCCACAGAGAGTGGAAGAAAATATTTGTCATAGGTAAGCTGTCAAAGGAGTCATATACAGAATACAGAAGGAACTCCTACAAATCAATACAGGAAAAAGACAGACAACCCAATAGAAAAATAGGTGAAAGAATTGTACATTACTAAAGAAAATTTCTCAATAGTCAGTAAGTATATTAAAATGTCATTCTGGAGAGGTGCCTGGGAGGCTCAGTCGGTTAAGTGTCTTACTCTTGCTCTTGGCTCAAGTCATGGCCTCAGGGTCATGGGGTCGAGCCTCGCATTGGGCTTACTGCTCAGCTTGTCTCCCTCTCTCTGACCCTCCCCCCACTCTCTCTCTCTCTCAAATAAATAAATAAATCTTTTTTAAAAATGTCATCCTAGAAATATAAATTAAAACCACAGTGAGATACTATTATACGCCCACCAGAATGGCTAAAATGGAAGAGATCAGATATTGACTGTGTATCCAGTGACTTTGGTAAATTACTTATTTGTACTAATAGTTCTTCTCTACATCTTTTTGGGGGTTCTATATACCCAATTATGTTGCCTGTGAATAATGGCAGTATGCTTTATGTATTTTGAAGCTCTGTTGTTAGCTGTACCAATACTGATGATTATGAATTTGCTCCTTTATTATTATGAAATGATCCTTACCCCTGGTAATATTCCTGCTCTAGAATTTGTCTGGTATTTTATAGCAACTCCTGCATTCTTTTGTTTAGTTTTAATGTATCTTTTTCCGTGCTTTTACTTTTAACCTAAATTGTTCTTTATATTTAAAGTGGATTCCCCGTAGAGAGCATATAGTTGTGCCTTGCTTTCTTATCCAATCTGACAATCTCTGCCTTTTAATTGGGGTGCCTATTGATGTGTTAGATTTAAAAATACCATTTTGTGACTGGTTTTCTATTTGTGCCATCTATTCTTTGTTCCTACCCTCCTTTTGCTTTTGTATGAAATAAGTATTCATTTTACGATTTCATTTTATCACATTTATTTGCTTATTAATTAAACCTTTTTGTTCTTTTAGTGGTTGCTTTAGGATTTAAAATGTAGACATTTAACTTATCACAGTTTACCTTCAAGAAATAATATACCACTTCACTTATGCTGAAAGAACCTTACACCACTAGCCTTCCATTTCTCTGCTCCTGGTCTTGGTGCTTTTGCTGTCATACATTTTACTTCTGCATATACTAGGAATCACAGCATGAATGTATCAGTTTTGCTTTAAACTATCAATTACCTTTTAAGGAGACCTAAATAATAACAAAACAAAACTTTTATATTTACTCACATATTTGCTATTTCTGGGGCTCTTCCTTTCTGTATATTAAAATTTTCTTTTGATATAATTTTCATGCTGCCTGAAAAACCTACTTGAAGACTTCATTATCTTGGTGGCTTGCTGTTGGTGACTTCTTTTGGCTGTCATATGTCTTAAAAGGTCCTTTTTTGTTGTTGTTGTTGTTGTTGTTGTTTTTGAAAGATATTTTCTCTATGTATAGAAATCTAGGCTAGTAGTTTTTTTCCTAACAAAGATGTCACTCCACTATCTTCTCACTTGCATTGCTTATGATGAAAAGTCTGCTGTCATTCTTATTATCATTGTTCTGTATGGAATGTATCCCCCCACTGTCCCCCGCCCAGCTGCTTTTAAGATTTTTTCTGTATTGCTGGTTTCAGGTATTGTGATTATGATATAGCTGGATGTAGTTTTCTTCACGTTTCTTATTCTTGGGGTTCATTTTCATTTGTCTTCTTGTATTTGTGGGTTTATAATTGTCATTAAATTTGAAAAAATATTTAAAAATTTTCTTTAAAAGATTATTTATTTATTTATTTGACAGAGAGAGAGAGAGAGAGAGAGAGACAGCAAGAGAGGGAACACAAGTAGGGTGGGTGGGAGAGGGAGAAGCAGAATTCCCACTGAGCAGGGAACCTGACGCAAGGCTCAATCCCAGGACCCTGGGATCATGACCTGAGCCAAAGGCAGACGCTTAACGACTGAGCCACCCAGGTGCCCCAAATTTGGAAAAGTCTTTTTTTTTTTTTTTTAAAGATTTTATTTATTTATTTGACAGAGAGAAATCACAAGTAGGCAGAGAGGCAGGCAGAGAAAGAGAGAGGAGGAAGCAGGCTCCCTGCTGAGCAGAGAGCCCAATGCGGGACTCGATCCCAGGACCCTGAGATCATGACCTGAGCCGAAGGCAGCGGCTCAACCACTGAGCCACCCAGGCTCCCCAAATTTGGAAAAGTCTTAACCATTATTTCTTCAGACTCTTTTGTCCCTCTTTCTTCTCGAATTTTAGTTACACGTATGTTTGGTGTTATGTTACAGAGCACTAATACTGTTTTTACTGTTATATCTTTAAGTTCATTAATTTTTTTCTTCTGTGTAAGCCCACTCAGATTTATTTTGCATCTCTAGAAGTTCAGTTGGGTCTTATAAAATATTTTCCATGTCTATCCTTATCATGATCACACTTTCCTTTACTTTCTTGGACATATGCAGTGGTAGCTATTTTAATATCCTGTCTACTAACTTTATCACTTGCTTCATTTCTGGATCTGTTTTTGATGCTTGGTGTTTCTCTTGATTATGGATCATATATTCCTTCTTCTTTTTATGCTTGGTTATTTTTTTAGTTTTTCCCTCTACTATGCCCACATTTGATTCCCCAACATTTCAACCTATTGACCCTAATTTTGTTTTGCAGAGTTAACATGAGGTGCTACAGGCCTCATGTTACTGAGGCCTGTAGCACCTTTCTTCATAGTACTATTCAACCTTTTAAATGCCACATTCACTTGTGTGATCATTTGGCCAAAGTCTGCTTTCTTCACCATACTCTCTCTATAATATAGACTTTAATAATAATCACAGCCATCATTATACCCCAATGTAGCACACAGGTCTGGTGCACAGAGGTTCTTCATAAATATCTGTTGAATGAATCAATGAATGAATGCTTGGGTTTATGCCACTCTGCTACCTGCCCTAAATTTGGATATCATAGTTTCATAGTTCAGCTCTTTGTCTTGAGACATGGCAGTCAGCAAAAGTATAAGAACTGTATTTGGATTCTGATTCAAGTACACAAAAAAAATATGAGATAACCAGAAAAAGTTAAATATTAGCTTTTTCAGGTTGAGCATGGTATAGTGACAATGGTTTTAAAAAGACTTTATTTTTTGGGGTGCCTGGGTGGCTCAGTGGGCTAAGGCCTCTGCCTTTGGCTTGGGTCGTGATCCCAGGGTCCTGGGATCGAGCCTCACATCGGGCTCTCTGCTCAGCATGGAGCCTGTGTCCCCTCTCTCTGCCTGCCTCTCTGCCTACTTGTGATCTCTGTCAAATGAATAAATAAAATCTTAAAAAAAAATTAAAAATAAATAAATAAAAATAAAAGACCTTATTTCTTATATATGTATCTATAAATTATAATTGTATATAAATATATTATTATATATATGTATATGCTGAACTCTTGATGGGTGAAACTGTGTAATGTTTGGATTTGCTTCAAATTATTGGTGGGGAAGGAGGAAATGATGGGAGTGCAGGTGAAACAAGATTGGCCATGGGTTAATAATTATTGAAACTGGGAAAAGGATAGATAGGTCTTATTATACTCCAAAATATTTCCTTAAAAACAGTTTCCTTTAAAAAAAAAATCCAGCTGTTTGATTGGTTGAACCAAAGGTACGTGGACAAAGGTGGGACGGGTGTTCCGGATGCGAGGGCTTCATGTTGGGAGGAAGTCAGAGGGTTCAGGGATCCAAGACCCTCCAAGCCACGTAGAGGCTGCCCAAGCAGGGCTGTCTTTGACAAGGTGGGTGGCTTCTGAAGGCAGCCTCCCTTTCTGTTAGCTTGCTTCCTTATGTATTTATTACCTAGTCCCTTCCCTTTCCCTACCCAGAGCAGCTGTAATTAGGAGGCAAATCTCACAGGCCAACTCAAACTGGCTCCAAAAAAGGGCCCTTTAGCAACAATTCTCATTGCCTTGCTGCCTCGAGCTCACTCACCCAGGGCTCCCAGATGACTTGTGGATTCTTCCTTGACAGAGGTTGTTGGTGGTTTGAAACAGGAGCTCAGAGGAAGGGCTCAGGTGGCACCACTAGGGCTTCTGGTCTCATACCCACCTAGATAGTCCCCGATAGCAGCTCTGTGTCTTTAGGATTCAAGATATGAAAGCCAGTCCTTTCTGATTGGGGTGTGCCCTTTCTTGTGGGGGAGCTGCAGGGAGGGCACTTAGGAGCAGTGCGACTGAAGCCCAGCCCAGGCTCCTCTCGCTGTTCTAAGCTCGTGTGGGTCCCAGACTTCCGCAGGTCTGGAGGGAATGTTTTTTCCTGCTCAGACCCTCCTCCTCCATGAACGTGGGCCAGCCCATACCACCCTTCTGCAGGCTGCTGGCCCAGAATACAGAAGGGCGTACTTCTGTAAGATCTGTAAAAAGGGCTGTACTTCCGTAAGGACTCCTGGGTGTTTTAGGCAAATGAGGTCATCCAGTGGAAAATTTTATCTTCACTTCCTCTGGGCCCCTGTGTAAGCTGCAGTCTATATTTAGGTCTGCAGATTATATTGTGGTTGCCTCTGCCTCCCCCAACCCCCCAATATCCTCCTTCTTTGGAAGTGAAAGCTAAGAGAATGTGAGCATTTTGAGGGAGCAAAGGTGTGTTAATATGCTTGGAGTACCAGAATTTTCACATTACTAGACTACATTACAATGAAAAAAAAAAAAGAAAGAAAGAAAGAAAGAAAGAAAGAAAGAAACAAACAAACAAACCCTGAAGAAATTATTTCTATGTAAAACTTTTCATTGATACGTTAATGCAAAAACTCTTGGGGGCATCTGGGTGGCTCAGTGGGTTAAAGCCTCTGCCTTTGGCCCAGGTCACAATCTCAGAGTCCTGGGATCAAGCCCTGCATTGGGCTCTCTGCTCAGCAGGGAGCCTGCTTCCCCCTCTCTCTCTGCCTGCCTCTCTGCCTGCTTGTGATCTCTCTCTCTCTGTGTCAAATAAATGAATAAAATTAAAAAAAAATAAAGCAAAAACTCTTGATGGGTCTTCTAATTTGAAGGCCAATAATTGTTTTTCATTTTGAAAGTGAAACAGCCCACTTACAAACTCTTGGAAAATACAAAACAAGTAAAAGATCTAGCCATGGTCCCATCACCCACACACAAGCATAAATACATTTTTGTCTATTTTATTCCACTCGTTTTTTTCTTTTTTAAACCTGTAGTCCCAATCATCTTGTGCTGGTGGTTGCAGGTCTAGTGCATACAGGTTTCTATGTAACTGTCCTTTCCACCTTTGTTGTAAAATGCCTCTGTGCTATCGTGTGCCCTTCTTAAAGAGGCACACTGCCAGATGGTTTCCTCGAAGATGCACATGGGTGCTCTCTCTCCTCCCCTATAAATGGGCAGACGGGCTGTTTCCATTTCTACTGTTTCGTTTTTGCTGTTGTAAATAACACCATAGCAAATATCTTTTTCTGTATTCGGAGCAGTTTCCTCAGGATCCAACCCCAGAAACGAGATTCCTGAGTCAAAGATGTTGGTTTTAAAAGATTTGCTTTTTAAAGATTTTGCGTGAACTTACACTCCCACGGGAGATCTGATTGAATCTCTAAATTTTGAGTGACATCGTCCCACGTACCATAATTTCCAGAGTGATGATTTTCTTGTCCAGATACAAACTTTAAAGTTTCGGATACCTGTGACAATATCCCGTCCTCTTTCAAACCTTCTGGCTCTTTCTGAGAGATGTAAAGCAGTCTTGGGCACCACTATATGCTCACCATCCTCCCTGGTTCTTCTCCCAGTCTCAGCTGAGGTCATTGGTGGTCATTCCTGTCTTTCCTCTCGGGGACCTGTCTAAAGGACCTATATTAATTCAGACACCAACTGCCTATGTGGGACTGTGCTTTGTCTCCACTTAAGTCTGTGGCCACTCTCAGGTTCCTTCTGCTGCTTCTCAGAGTCTGGTGGACCTGGAGGGATGAGCACTGAGTCAGGAGTTAAGGGCATGCTCCAGTTCACAGGTCAGCTCATTCACTATCCCTCTCCCCCTAGGATAGGAAATGAAGCTGGTTGGACATTTTGCCAACTTCAACTCCACCCCCTGCTTCTTTTGATACTAAGAGAGAAAGGAATAAGTGAGATTAAAATATTTACAAGTATCTGATCTTCCCCCCCATCTTCCAGAAGGCACATAATAGAGAAAAGCAGACAGACATCTGTGAGCATTTAGAGAACGGAAAAAGAAACAAGCAGGTTTCAGCCGGAGCCCGTCAGGTGGTTGGCAGCAGCCGCTGAGGGTGGGGGGTGGGGTGGGGGGTGGTGCAGTGGGGATGGAGTTTCTGTCCTGATTGTATCTGGCCACCGGGGAGGGACAGCAGCTGTGGATGCAGGTGGGGAATGCTGTGGGGCTGAGGGAGGGCTCCTCAACTGTAATTCCACTTTACTTTGAGAGTGAGTGAACATCTCATGGCAAAAAGTTCTTCCACAGCAGAAATGTGGGGGTCTTGAAGATGCCAGAAAAATGAAGGTGGGAAAGAGGAGAGTGTGCACTCTCTACCAAGTGAGGTAGAGAGGAGCACAGTGGGTCAGGGTAGGAGGCTGGGAAGTAAATGATGCTGGATGGTGACAATAATGACCATGGCATTGAATGCCATGATGATAATGACCATGGCCACCATTTCTCAAGGGCTTATGTCCTGGGCACTCTCAAAACCACTTTCTATGGGTTAACTATGTACTCCTCACTACAAACTTATGTGGAAATGACCACTTTTGCCCTGATTAATGGATGAAGAAGCTGAGGAACAGCAAGAGGAGACTATGGGACTGATAGGTTGGGTGTGTGAATAAACAGGGGGCAACTAGATGAATCAGAGCCTGAAGGAATGGAAGAGAAAGGAGGAAGTGCTGGTGAGGATCTTTCTGGGTGTCCAGTCATCCAGGCCCCAAATCTGTGAGTCTCCCTGGACCTCGCCTCTCATCCCCTTCCCATTTTTCCTCAAATCTCCCTGCTGTCCAGTCCATGGCTTGGCACCAGCCCCACCACCCATCACTGTGCTCCCCGCGTCCTGTCTGGACTGTTGCATTCACTTCCCCATTGACAAGCCCCCTTCAGATTACTTACACAGAGGGTGGTCAGGAAAGGCTCTGTCTAATATAGAGTGTTCGGGAAAGACTTCTCTGCTAAGATAAACAGAGAGGGAATGGAGTGAGGGTAGGAGCTCTGTAATGGCCTGGGGTCAGAGCATTTCAGGAAGAGAGAAAAGTAGGTGTAGAGGCCCTGAGTCAGAATCCTGTTCAGCACCCCACAGCATTAGCAAGGAGGCTGGGGGCCTGAGTGAAGTGAACGTGGGGGTAGGACGTGAAGTTGGAGGAGAAGCTTTGGGTAAGATTGCACAAGGCCCTGTAGACCACTGAAATCTCTTCTTAGTGAGGAAAGAAACTTTTGGAGCATTTTCAGCAAAGGAATGACATGACTTCACTATTTTTTATTATTATTTTTTTAAATAAAAGACTCTCTCTGCTTTTTTTTTTTAAACGATTTTTATTTATTTGTTTAAGAGAGAGAGAGTGAAAGAGCATGACATGACAGAGGGAGAGGGAGAAAGACTCCCCAGTGAACTGGGAGCCTGATGTAGGGCCCCATCCCAGGACCCTGAGATCATGACTGGAGCTGAAGACAGATGCTTAACTGACTGAGCCACCCAGGTGCCCCAACTCTCTCTGCTTTCATGTGGAAATTCCGGCAGGGGAACATGGGTAGAAAGTCGGAGTCCAGCCAGGAGATGGTCATGGCCTGGACTGGAGGTAGTAGTGGAGAATTCAAGAAGTGGTCAGATTCTGGGTACATCGTGAAGGGAAGGCTGACTGGATTTGCTGGTGGACCGATGTCAAGTACAAAAGAAAGAGAGGCAGTAGGATGCCTTGAGCAGCTAGAAGTCTAAAGTTGCCATTTATTTGACGAGAAAGAGGGAGGAGAGGGAGTTGAGAGCTCCTCTTGGGCTCTCGACTCAGCAGTTAAAACATGGGGCGGTGGGAGTCCTCTAGAGGGGAAGCAGAAAGAGGCCTGGACACAGAGCCTAGGAACGTGCCGACAAGCCGAGGCTGAGGTGATTGGCAAGGATGGGCCAGAGAGGAAGGAGGAGAACCAGGGGTGAGTGGAAGGAAGAAGGTGTTGCAAGGGGCAGGCAGTGCTCCATCAGTGTCCCTGCTGCTAAGGAGCGGAGCGCTGAGGCCTGAGGACGAAGCACTGGTCAGAGGCCACAGGTGGCCAGGTCAGGGGTAGGAGAGTGGCCTGAGTGGTGGGCGTGAACACCTGAAGCCAGTGGGTTCCAGAGCTCGTGGAAGCAGAGGAAGCAGAGTAGTTAAGCATACTTCCAGAGATTTGGGTGGGGAGGCCAGCAGGAGGATGCTTTTTAAAAAATATATATGGGAGATGTTTCAGCACGTTTGTGGTTCACAGATGTAACCCAGCAAAATGGTCAGAATCGATAATGCGGGTCAGCCTCTCCCCAAACATAACTTTTCTCCCCCTTTCTTTATTGCACAGCTTGGAGCACTGATCAATGTATTTAGTAATTGCTTGTGGTTGATGCTTCTGTGAATGTCTCTGGCATTTATTTCCCCTTTAGGCAAAGACATTTCCCTCAAATATGCCCATGGAACTAGATCAGATCCATTTAATGATGAAAGGCTTTGAAAAAACAAATCCCTGACTCTGGTCTATGGGATCCTTTCCGGGATTGTCTCATCACTGACTTGTGGCGGTGTCAGCTGAATCGGAAACAATAGTTACTATTATTGAAAGCTGTGTGCTTTACATGAATTACCTCCTTCAAGCATCTCTGTGATATACAGAATATTGATGATCTCAGTTCAGTGATGAAGGAACTAAAGCTTCAGAAGTTAAACCATCTGTATGCCCAGGGCGTTGTGGAGCCAGATTTTATTTTAAAGCGATCTTTACACCTAACGTGGGCCTTGAACTTGCAGCCCTGAGTTCCAGACTCGCGGATTCTACCCACGGAGCCAGCCAGCCAGGCCCCCCGCCAATCTCCTACTAACCAGAGTGCCCGGCTAAAGGGGCTGGTGCAGGCCCCCGCGGCTGCAGGTAGGGTCGGTGTAGAGGGGTGACAGCGTCTTTCTGCCGGCCTGAGCTGCGAGTGGGTCCCGCCAGGCGGCGGCACCGCTCCCCACTACCCGCTCCCCGCAGACTCCCCCCTCCCCCGTGCTGCCGCTCTCCCAGCGGTGGGGCTGGGCGACGCCGGCGGGGCTCGGGCAGCAGGGGGCGCTCTCCTGTCGCGAGAGGCGGCCAGGACCCGCCACAGCTCCAGTCTGCAGAGAAGCGGAGAAAACAGCGGCCCAGCAGCCCTTCTGCCTACCAGTCCCCCTGACCCCCCCAGCAGGGCTTCCCGCCTCCTGGGCTCCTTCTCCAGCCGAACGTCTTGCTGTGCTGTTGGCCGAGCTATTTCTCAGGGGCGGAAAGAACCGCTCCATGGAGATTTGTGAAAAATTTCTGCCATGGTGAAGGGTCTGGGATACAGATGGGAGGACTGGCCCTTTGCTAAGGGGTGTTGATGTGAAACTAGTGGGCGCGGACCAGCCAGCTGAGGCCCTTCCTAGGTCTGCTCCGGAGCCCAGTCATAGGTGTCTAGCCCAGCACCCAGAATGGTGAGCCTATATGGGGTGCTAAGCTGGTACTCAGCAAACACTGGCTTTCCTCCCCACGTCCCTTTCTGAGCTCCCAGCCATCGAACTGCTGAAACCGAATTCCCATTTGGGAAAACAGATTCCCTTATCTGCAGGGATGCAGGAAAGATAGGAGGCACCATCCTATGACTTTGAAGTGAATGTCACAGGAAGAAGGGCACGAGAGGGAGCAGGTGCTGTTAACCCTTCCCCATCACCCTACAGCCCTTCTCTGAGGACCCCGTGGCCATTTGCTGCTCTGGTGGTGGGGGAGGAGGGCCGCCCCGGGGAGGGCCAGAATCCAACAGGAAGCCATGTGGCGGGCGCCTCAGTCCTGGCGCCCACCACAGCTGTCAGCTGCTCCTGACTGCTCCTGCCCTGCCCAGAGGCGCCCCAGCCGTGGTGGGGGGTCCCGGGATGCAGCTGCTCCTACCAACCCTGGGAGCATGCACTTCTTAGCCCTCTTGGCGACCCGCAGCCCCAGCTCAAGGAGCAAAGATGAGAGGGGGGAGGAAGAACTGGATGCTCACCCTCTCGAAATGGTTCCAGATTTGGCTTGACTCTGTGGCCTCTTTGCCTCTGGCTTACTGATTAAGTCCAGCTTCCCCAGGGCAGCTGCTCCCCGGGAGTCCCAGAAGCATCTGCAGGGGCTGGGGCGGGGGTGGGGGGGGGGGTGGGGGGGTGGGCAGGAAGTAACCAGTGTCCTGGCAGTGCCCCAGACGCAAATCTAGCCCTCGTTTGGAACCATTGGCTTTACCTCCCCATCGCCCCAATCTGCTCAGAATCGCAGGAACCACACTTGGCGGGGGTTGGGAAACCCCCTCCCTGCTTCAGATTCTTCCCATTTCTCCCTTCAGAAGTGCCCGTTCCAGGCTGTTCAGATGTGTTTAGAGTGACAAATATTCTACCCCACATCAGCCGAGCATAAATGTACTTTCTGTGGGCTGGAGCTAAAGAAACACAAAAATCCAGTGTGCGACAAGTAAGGATCAATCGCCTGCTGAAGAGAGAACTAGAACAAGACCTAGAGGAGGCAGCCTCGCCCTCCAGGGCCTTGTAGTGTAGTTGAAGAGATGAGCGACCATGTAAGTCACAGTTTCAAGCGCCACAGAAGGGATGTCACAGCTCCCTATGTGCCTAATTACCAAATGAATGGCTCCTGCAGTAATTGCTCTCCTGGCCAGGGGAGAGAGGGGGTGCTCCAGGCCCACATGCTCAGGGTGGGCCGCCCTGGGGCAAGTTTGTGGCAGGGGTAGGGGGTGGGGGAGTAGGAGGGTGGGTTGGGGGGTGAAAGAGAGACCTGGATTTGAATTGCTTCTGGAAGACTGAGTACATCAGATATTATTAAAAGGATCCATGATGCTTTTTTGCTTTGGAAAAGGACTAGCTATCCTTTCTAGATTAGTGCCTGATT
Source organism: Mustela nigripes (assembly GCF_022355385.1). NCBI lineage: Eukaryota > Metazoa > Chordata > Mammalia > Carnivora > Mustelidae > Mustela > Mustela nigripes. The sequence continues at coordinate 31,604,582 of NC_081572.1, read as the reverse complement.
CCAGGGCACTGCCCCTCACATCTTCAGGGTGCCCAGGAAATGTAATTTGAAAAATTAGAATGACCTTTTATGAGCACCTGCTCTGTGCCAATCATTGCAGGGGTGGGGGACATATTAAAAACAATTATTTCTGGTATTTACAATGGCGATTACTGGAAGATTATCTCCTACCCTAATCTATAGATGAAACAAATGGGGCTCAGAGAGTGTAGTTAGCTTGCCCAAGGTCAAGGAGCTAAGTCAGAACGCAGACAGGATTTGAGAGGCTGGGATGTGAAGGGGACCCATTCAGTAGCTGTTTGCTGAGGACTTCTCCATGAGTGTCTAATTGGCTGTCTTCAAGAAGACCTAGTCTCTTGGAGCCCCCCTAAAACACTGCATGGATTGAGGAACCAGCTTTGATATTTTTTCTTGTCTTTTTTTTTTAGGATAAGGGAAGAGAAGCCCTATCGTTACTGCTAAGAGAAACACAGCACTAGTGAGGAGAGTGCCTGGAGGTTTGGGAACTGGGCAAGGGTCTGAGGCTGACCTGCAGAGGGTGGGGATCTCTGTGACTCAGAGGCCCTGGGGGAAAATGAATGGACTGCCTCCCCCACCCCAGGCTTCCTGTCTGTCCTGACACTCTTTTCCCTCTTTCTCTGCTACGGAGGTGATGCTGATAAGCTTGACCTCAGCTGCTGGAGGAAATGGAAACCTCAGCTCTTCAAGCCCCTTCCCCGCTCTTGCCCACTGGGCTTGAGCAGCAGAGCATGGGGCCAGGGAAGGTGGCACCTGGTCCAGTTGCATACACAGGGCGTGCTCTGACCTGCTGGTTCGGTGGAGTGGGGTGTCAATCTCTCCCTTCCCTCTGCCCTGCTCTCCTGACTTTGTAGGAATGAAGTGATTAACTCTCATCTCCTACTCCCTTCAGCCATGGAATCTGATCCACTTGGCTCTCAATGAACCTTCTCAAAGCCCCTATGGTCTAAGATGATATCCAGGTTCCCCATTATGAAAATAAAACCAACATGTTCCAGGAAAAAAAATACACACACACACACACACACACACACACACACACACACACACAGAAGAGAACCATGAATCATTCACTCCTCCAAAGGTAACACTATGATATTTGGGTATGCCCAGGTGGAAATGCTAAATTTTTAAAAAATAGCTTTGATGAAACTTCCTCCAACTTTGTATCCTATTCATTCACTTAGATTTTCTTCAAATTATTTATAAAGTTTTTGTGAGCATCATTTTAATGACTGTGTAAGATTCTATCATATGGCTATGTCATAATTTATTTCATTCTGATATGACTAACTATCTGAGCAGCTCTAGCTTTTTGCTACCATAAGTCATATCACAGTGGACATATTTGTGCATAAATATTTTTGACATTTTAGTTTATAGCCTTAGGATGGGTTCCCAGAAGTGGAATTATGAGGCCAAGAGTACGAGCATGTTTAAGGCTCTTGATATATTTTCCAAATGCCTTTCCAAAAGGGTTATATTAATTTATACTTTATTAGGAGTCTATAAAAGTGTTCGACATGTCACACTTCCCAACAATCAATACACTCTGTTAAAAATTAGGTTTTAACTACCCAAGTTTACTCTCCCTTGTAAAACCAAATGGTACAGGTCAGGGTAACGCTGTTTTTGACCATGTCCTCACCTGCTCTCCTGCTCATTCCCATGCGGGTGCCCAGAGCTTCCTGGGGGCTGGAAATTCTCCCGGGTTCTTTCCTGTATCTTTACATACACCGACTCAGGGTCCTATTTGATTATGCATACCTGCTGGTGTCCTCAAAAATAGCTCTTTTTCCTTTTTTCCACCTGGAGTGGAGGTTGGCATGCTTTTTCTGGAAAGGGCCACAGGGTCAGTATTTTGGGCCTATGGGCCACAGTCTGCTGTTTTCCTGCAAGAGCACCATCACCCCAGGTGACACGTGAGCGCATGAGGATGGCTCTGTTGACCCGGAGAGCCACTGGGCTGGATTTAGCTTGCAGGCTGCAGTTTGCTGGCCCCTTTTCTAGACTATGAATTCCTTGGAGCCAGCGTCGAGTGGGTGCCCCGGGCCCCTGGAACAGGGTTCTATGCGATTAGGGATTTGAGGATGACGAGGTGGAGGCCTGACATTTTCAACACTGGACTTGGGGCTTGAGACGGCAGAAGGGATGGGGAGGCATCGTTGTGCATGAGCTCCTCTTTACTCCTTGCACCTTGGCCCTTCGTGGGGGCCAGACAGGAGGAAAAGGAAGGGACATTTGCAAATGGCTTGAGTTCCGCGGGTCCCGAGAGTGGAACATGAGACAGATGCGCCGTAACCTTTCCCCACTCTTGTCTCCCTTAGCTGGCACCGAGCCCCATTCTTGTGCTGTGGTCAGACAGGAAAGGTGCCTACCAGGCAGGGTAAAAGTCTGGGCCTCAGTAATGTGACTACAGGCAGGAGAATAAAAAGAACCAGCATCCGACAAGCATTTACTACGCACCGGAATGCTGCAGATTCCCAGCAATCCAGCAACAATGGTATTGGACTCTGAGGTCAGTGCTCTGGTTATTCCTGTCATGTAGATGAGGACCAAGAGAGGGGAGGTAATTTGCCAAGACTTTTATAGCTGTTCGTGAGTGGAACAAAGGGCCTGAACCTATGTATCTGATGCCAGCGCCTCATCTTCTGACCGTGCTCTGAGCACCTGTGTGGCTGACCTTCCCACAGGCCTGCTCGATATCCATTCTACTCTTTGTTCCTTCGAGCTGAGACTGCTGCTAACACGCCCAGCTGACAATCTAGTTTCCAGTCTCCTTTGCAGCTACAGATGGTCAATGAGATGAAAGTGAGAGCTCTTTGGTTCTCTTTTCTGCTGTTGGGAATGAAACATGGTGACCAAAGCCCCAGCAGCCACGATGAGGCCACTCCAGGGATGGAAGCCACATGCTGCCGCTGGTGGAATGGAAGCCTGGAAGGAGCCTTCTGCGGGCTTCTTCTTCTTCTTTTTTTTTTTCCTCGTAACATGAGGGAGATAAATCTCTATCTTGTTTAGGCCATATTGATCAGGGTCTTTCTTACAGGAAGATGAATGTAATTCCTAAGTGTTAAAGCCTCAGAGAAGGTCTGTAGCTTGCAGGTCTAATATCGCACACAAAATTTGCTAAGGGGAGTCCGTCCAGCAGGCTCCAAACACATGTCTCTTGCCCTGTCCCCCCTGTTCCAGAGTCATCCCATGCACTAGAACAAAATGATAAAAATGTGGTCCAGGGATCCAAAAGTGATGTGACCCTGGGAGAGGGGAGGAAGTGGATTAAAAGGAGAAGAAAGAGCCCCTAGGGGGAGGGAAGGGGTTTCCTTCCCAACTTTGAGAGGGGTGGCCGCTCAAGGCCAAGAGCAGGTTGAAGGCTTTGCCCTCTGAGGAGCAGGATCCCATATTATCCACGGGTCTCGAACAGATGGGATGATGCACCATAGCCTGAGACAAAGAACCATGGCTCCTGTGTTCCTGGTTCCGGGTTCCCGTGGGTTGACCGCCCATCAGTAGAGTGCCTGCCCCTCCCTCCCCTCCACTGCCCAGCGTGCTAACCATGACGCTGCCATCTGGTCCTCTGAAACCAAACCTGTGGGGGCTTAGGGATATCCAGGGAGGCCAGCCAGCAGAGATTCCGAGTGCGATCTAGCTCTCACCTCTAAAAGCACAGTTTGGCATCCATTTTCATCTCCAAGCTCTGGTCCCACACAGGGAAAGAACACAAAGTAGAGACCTTCAATTCAAAATCGTCAGCATTCCAGAGAGTAAAGATAGAACTTTTCTCTCAAATCGTGGTTTTAGGATTCCACTGACAGATAGCTACTCAGCTCCCAGTAACCTAGGAAGGGCAGGTGGGAAACCTCAGTGGGAAGTCTGGAGCTCAGGTACTGGGTGGTCAAGGCCATCCGAGGCATTGGTGAGCCCCATGAGGTTCTTGGTAAACCCATCCCATGGGAGAATGAAGACACGGTGGAAGGCAGGGTTCTCACCAGAAACAAAGAGGAGAATCCTGACAGACGCCTTTGGAGGTAGCCTTCCCTGGGAGCTTCACCTTGAAAGAAAGTTGCTGCTGAGGTCACACACTTCACCTTGTCCTCTGCCGAGCGAAGCACTTCCCAGTTTTTCCCTCAGATGTTTCCCTATCAAGACAATCTGTAGATCTCTCTCCAGTCGGCACACTGGCTGCAAAGATAATGTAGGTATTTTCAGCCAGCCCGGAGCAGGAAAGATAAGGGGGGGAGAGTCGGGAAAACTTGATTGAGTGACCGAGATAAATGGACTGTACCACAGGAAATTGAAATGCAAAAATAAGAATTGGGAGCAACTGAAATATTTAAAAAGAGAAGAACGGGCGTGTGAACGGAGCAGCCTTACCCCTTCCTCGCCTGAGCTCCTAAATATTGCAAAAGAGAATAGAGCGGAGAGAATCTCAGAATAGAAACTAGCCATTAAGGGAGACAGAATGACAGGGTTTGGCTTACAAATGGGATGATAATTAAGAAAGGAGGAGAAATAAGAGGGGCTTGCGGTTTGATTCTTTGCCTCTGGTCTCACTTAGGTTATGTGTCCGAGAGAACGTGTCCCTGGGTTGTGGTTCTGCCTTCCAGAGGCCTTTCTCTGGCCTTCCCTCTGGAGGGGACGAGAGGGAGCTGAGTGCTGGGCCTTCTTGGCTGAGAGGCACGAGGGCTGTGTATCCGTTAGAAGCTTAGAAGCGAGGCTCTGGAGACAACAGGCCCCATGGTATTCGAGCAACTTATGTAAAATAGGCATTTGCTTCTCCTACCTCACGGTTTGGAGGTGAGCCTTCCACACAGTCAAACGGACCTGAGTTCCTGCCATCAGGTCTTGTCTTTGTCCACAGTGGTGAGGCTGGGCTGCCTGGTTCAGGCCACAGGCAAAGGGAAAGAGTACAGACAAGATACATTCTTGTATCCCAAGGCTCAGGCTAGGACCTGGTGCCCCTTGAGAGCAGCTGAGTGCCCATGGGCAGCCGTCCGGTGAGAGCTGCCCCATCAGTCTGGGGCCTGGACTTCTTCCATCAGGCAGGCAGGCCCCCAGGGGCCAGCTGATTCTACTCATCGGTGCAAGCTGGGTCTGGAGGCAAAAGCACTTGTGAAGGGGTGAGGCCTCCTTCCCCGTCTCCTTGCAAATGATCAGCCCCTGCCCACCCCCTCCCACTCCCCTGCCCTGGGCTGCAGGAGGCCAGAATGCTCCTCCCCGCTCATTGTGGAGGGGAAGCATTTCTGCCCAGAGACACCCTTTTTTTATCCTCCCGAACAGAGAGTGAAAGCTAGCGAGAAAGGATGCTAGAGCACCCACATGGGACAGGGCTAGCTGGAGCTCCTGCCTGGGCCCTTCAGCTCAGCAGGAGAGGGAAGAGCGCAGAGCAGCCCGTTCTGTCCGCCCACCTGAGGGGATGTCTCTGGCACAGGCAGGATAGGGGCTGGGGGCTTGGCGCCCATCTGCTCTTCCTCAGGGCACTCGCCGTGGTTCACACGGGTGCTGACTGTCAAGCTAAGGCAGCGGCTCAGGAACTAGGGAACTGGTCTTCCCAGCGTTGCCCCCAGCACAGCCACCTCCTCAATCAATAGGTGCACAACCGGGCAAGCCAGATCTAATGACTTCAGCCCTCGCAAACAGAACCTAATTCCCCTCTCTGTTTTTAAGGATAAAAATCTATGCATAAAACGCCTGAATGATTCAGAGGGCACGGGAGAGCTTATCTGCTTATTCCTTCATATCATCAGCTTGGCATTTCTCGAAACAATGAAACTATTTTCTTTCTTTAGACATGAAACATGGCCTCAGAGACCTTGCCTTGCAATCAGAAGACTGGGGCTCCCTCTGGGGCTCCATGTAGAACTTATCCTGGCTGCAAAGGGTTCTCTCCTCAAGGCCTTTCTCCTGTGCAACCTGGGAGCAGGCCGAGTGTGCATGGCTCAGGAATTTGCAAGAAACAAAGTGTATATGCTGGAAGAGTACTCTAATATTCTAAAGGTAGCGGCTACTCCGACTGCCCACCTGGATCCCACGGTTCAGGCGGCTGATGTAAACCCAGAGCTCGACACCTCACTCGCTCCTGCTGAAATCTGTAGTCTCACTAGACACAAAGCCTAGACGAAACCTATGCCCAAGTTCCAAGAGTACACCTCGTCTCATCCCTGTCCTGGTTAGTCCAGTCTCTTGTCAGGACACTTTCTTGTCAATTTGAACATTCTGGAATTCTTCTTTCTTTTTAAAAGATAGAGTTTAGGGGCACCTGGGTGGCTCAGTCGGTTAAGCATCTGCCTTTGGCTCAGGTCATGATCCCAGGTCCTGGGATCAAGCCCCATATTGAGCCTTGTATCAAGCCCCGCATGGAGGCCCACATCGGGCTCCTGATCCAGTTTATTTTCCATTTTCTGTATAAGTCATGCAGTTCAGTATGAAAAAGAGACAATACAGAGTGACCAGGTGATTGAATGAACTGGGCTTGGTAGGGTGTGAGGAGGAAGCAAAGTTCTTCTTTCCCCCACTGCCCCTGCACAGTGGCTCTGAGGATTCATTTCCCCTTACTCCTGCTTTTTGGATACTCCCAGGTATTAATGGAAAGTTTCATTTCTTCCAATTATAAGTCCAGTCTCCCACGAAACTCTTGTGCAACCTGTTGCTTCTCCTCTCTAAGTTGGCCTGGGGGAGCAGGATGTGGTCAGCTCCTTCTCTGTTTTCTCCCTGCTCTGCCCTCTCTCCTGCCTTGGGCTGTCTCTGCCTTGGCCAATGTAGATGAAGAGTGGGGCAGGGATTTAAGGGTCTGGCTAAGTCTCGGTTGACCAGAACAGGTGTCACATGGTGTCCTCTGGGTTGTGTTTCTCTTTTGGGTCCTTTGGAGACACCAGCTCCCCAGAGACCAGGGTCCCAGAGCAAATATCAGATGGTGTCTAAGAAAGTACCCCAAGGGCCAAAGCTGGCAGCCCGTGGGCAGGAATGGTCAGCCAAGAAGCCGGTCTTAGCTAGGGAGACAAGCTGATTGGCAAGCCATGAGAAGTGGCGACAAACAAAGGAGAGGGGAGTCCAGTTCAATGTGGGGGATTGTACCTGTCAAGCCTGGGCTAGAGGTAGATTATATAGGCCACACAGCCTTTTTTTAAAAGGGCCGGGCTGGAGGAACAGCATGTGGCCCATCTCATCAAGGTCATCACCTTCATTCTTGCCAAGACTGTCCTCGTCAACAACAGCATCCTAAAAGGTGGGGAAGGAGGAGACTCTTTGTGGAGTCAGGAGACCCCTTGGGGGACCACCTGGATTAAATGTGGCTGTTTCTTATCCTCTTCCTCTGCCTGCTAAGAAAAGGAAACTTTTGGGCCCCCACTACTCTGCAACGTGTTCTCCTTAGAGGACAGTGCGGTAGGAGGCCTCTTTCTGTTAGTGCCCCAGGGTGGGACCTGTCTCATACCTTTTCTTCTCCGCCCCCTTCTCCCTGTAAACGAGGGAGGAAATCAACAGAGAAACTCGGCATCCATTTGTAAGCCTAATTCACATTTTACCTGTTGTTAAAAAGGCGAGAATGTTTCTCATCTTGCATTGTCTTCTCAAAACTTTCCACTTGGTCAAGTCTAGGCCCTTCCCAAAGCTTTGAGACTCGGATAGCAAGAAAACCCCAACTTTCCAGAGATATTTACTCCTCTCGATTCAGATTTTTTTTTCTTTCTCTTTCTCACCCAAATTGTCCAGGGGACAAGAGGAGGGGTGGGTTAGGAAAGAGACAGATCAATCTAAAATGTTGAGGCTGACGGCTAATGGCCTTTAGATTGCCAAGACTGAGTAAACAGATTTAGCACACTGATTCAACATATTAATTGTTTGTTAACCTTTGCATAACCTTTAGGAAGCCTCTGAATGTGTGGATTTAAAACCCAGAGTACACCCGAGGTATTCCCATGGCATAGCCCACTTTTGCAAGGTGTTAAAACTCATTAATTTTCTGTTGAAGCTGGACAGGAAAGGGGAGTTTGGAGGAACAAAGCATACCAAATAGAGAACTAATCAAGCAAATTAATGTATGCAGAAAGCTCTCTCCTCGGCTTGCAGAAATATCCATTTGTTACCTATATAAGCTATAATTACATAAAATGCGAGCCATCGCGAGATGGAGTGTGATTTAAGGGTTGAGAGAGCAAACATAATAACAACAGCGTAATACTAATAGCTGTCATTTGCTCTAATGATGTCAGCCCTTGGCTAACGCCCCCGTTTTGGCTCTCTGAGCATGTTGGCCATATTCATTAATATGTGAGGGTGTGAGGGTCACTCAGAACCATCCCCCTCTCCCCTCAGGTGGAGAGGAGACACCAGAGCTGGGAAGAGGTGGAGGAATCCCACTGCCCACCTTATTTCCCTGCCTCCTGTGTCCAGGCAAGTTCCGAGTTGGAGGGGACCTGCCCTCCCAGGGGCAGGCAGGCCGGGCCTGGTTCTGTGATGCTAACGAGAAGAATGGACCGGGACTACCAGCGGTCTTCTAATAAACACTCTTCAGGGTAGGAGACATCCTAGGAGGCCCTCAGATCCGTCTTCTGGTCTGTAGCTGCCAGACTTTCAATGAAGACCGTCACTTGCCCTGTCCTTTGAGTCCTGGGGATACATTGATTTGTTGGGTCCCCTGGGTGCTCTGGGGTGACGTCTGAGTGTCTGAGACTGTCTTTCTTCTCTTCCAATCTATGTCCCACCCCATGCAATCTAATTTGGCCTCCGTCCCTCCTCCCTAGCAGACTTGAGGCTGTAAGTCCTCCCCCTAGGACGGGTGTTAGTCCTTTATCCTGCATCTCACGGAAGTTACAGTGTATAGTCAGCAATCATGGGATTGCTTTTGTTGAGGATAGTCCTTTGGAGTCTCGCAGGGAGGCCGCCGCGGGTCAGATCAGTTCCAGATCCCTCTGGCTGTCATTCATCCCAATGGGAATTGTGCTTTTCTGAGCAAGCCAGGCACGGACTCGGGCCACTTTCTCTGTGCCGATGGCATGAGTGGCCTGCAGCCCCTGCCTGTCCTCTGCAGACCTGTTTTCTCGCCCCGCCTTCCCCCACCCCTGTCTTGGGCCAGTCCCACCCGGCACGCACACCCACTCCCGTAAGCAGTTGTGTAAAACCTGGCTCGGCCACTCTTGGAGCCCATTTCCTAGGGTGTTTTGTTTTGTTTTGTTTCCCCGGTATTTCGTCTGCTGCAAAACAGAGTGTTTGGACAAGATGACTCTAAGGTGGCTTCCAGGACACAGATGAAGAGGGAAGAGAACGTGTGAGTCCCGGGCCTTATAAGGGTCTACGGTGGCCTCCCTCCCTGTGGCCTGCCTGCTCCCTGTCCTGGAAGCAAGAAGCCTGACCCCATCTGGACAGGACGCCATGAGGAAGTGGGGCTCCTGGACTCACCTCAGGTCCTCCACACAAGCCTTCCAGACCTGGGGCCGTGAGGCCAGCCACGCCCAGCTAGCATCCCGCAGACGGCCCTGCTGCGGCCCCTCTCTCCCCCGACCCGCCACACACCTGAGCCACACCATCCTCTATTCTTTGTACAGTCCTGGCTTTTGAGCTGCTTGGGCAACACATGGGGTCCCCTCAGGCCTCCTGCAGCCTGAGTCCCTCTGAGGATGACCTTGGCCAGCAGAAGTGATGGAGAGCTACCCTCTTCTTAAAGCTCTGCCCTGCCTCTTGGTTAGAAGCAAAGCCAACAGCAACAACCAAGACTGAAAAACCAAAAACGTTTTATTAGAATTAACGTCACCTGTCTTGTTTTCCTTTTTAGTATGACTCCTAAATGATCTTAAACCACATACTTGGTTATTGTACATCTCGAACATCCTGGGTCTCGAGACTCAGAATCATCTTCTGCCTGGGCCGCTTCCTTGCTGAGCATCTCTAGAAGAACTGTAGCCTTTTCTGGGGGTTAGTGGCCTCTGAATAAAATAGAGACCCAATGAGCTGTCCTCACATCCCTCCCAGTCCACTCCTAAGGGCCTTGATCTGAAGAGAGCCAGGGGCACACCCTACTTTTGTAGGGGTGAATCTTAGCTTTCTCTTTCTTATTTTTCACTTAACCCTTCAATATAAAAATAAGAACAGACTATGAGAGTCAGTGCCTCTGTCTGCTCAGCTGGTAGCTCTGGTGGTGGTTTTTCCAATACCATATTCTTCAGGGACCAGAAGTCATGCCAAATGAGAGCAAAGTCCCATGATGCCCACCAACCTATGTTGCTCTAAAAGCCTTTGCCTGCCACCCCAGTCTATTCCTCTTTTCAAGGAATCGCCACCTGGAACCCTTAGCCCCTCCTTTTGCTCTTCTCCCTACTTGTGCTCTCACTCGCTCAAAAAAACAGACAAAATCTAAAAAAAAAATATATATATATATGGATGTTTGTCAAATGTATATTTAAAAATTTTAATTGTGTAATGCACAGATATTTGCATTATCAAAATGAAACATAAAATGTGAAAGAGGTCCTTCACAACCCTCTCCCCACCATTCTTTTATGCCTAAATCCTCTAAAGATGACCACTCTGTGCATTTATGTACATATATTTACTCATGCACCCATATTTAGGTATTTCAGTTGGGTTTTTTTTCCAGCATACATGCTATCACGCTGTATGTATTTTTTGGGGGGCCATTTTTTTTTAAGATTTATTTATTTGACAGAGAGAGAGAGAGAGAGAACAAGTTAGGGGAAGGGCAGAGGGAGAGAATATCAAACAGATCCCCATTGAACATGGAGCCAAAATGGGCCTTGATACCACAACCCTGAGATCAGGACCTGATCTGAAACCAAGAGTCAGACACTTAACCAACTGAGCCACCCAGGCGCCCCCCTCTATCCTCCCTGTTAACGATGTGTCTTTAAGGTCTCTCCACAACAATAGGTGTAGATTCCCTTCATTATTTTTTAACAACTCAGAGTATTTCACTGTATGGTTGTACCACCGATTTCCCTAATGGTGGGTATTTAAGATCATTTCTCCTTTTTTAAAAATCGTGAATGGGGTTGCCATAAGCACCCAGTGCCTACGCCTGGCACACATCTGTCCTATAGCCATAGGGCGGGTTTGTGGGACTGTTGGCTTACAGGGTGTGGATGCTAACATTGTGATCAAGGTCATCACTCTGTTTTTGAAAAAAGCCTTACTCCGCTTCCCTCCACATGAGAGTGTGGAGGCCCATCCCATGGGCTCAGGCCCATTTCCCCACATCTTCACCAGAACCGTGCACCTTCTAGCTTTATCATTTTCATCTTGCTAACAGGCTCTTGTTAATACCCACTAAGCCTCCTGCCTGAGGACCGTTACAATGTCCCACCTTAAACTTCCTGTTCTCCAGCCACAGGGACCCCTCGATGGTTCTACAGTGGAATCTGTCCCCTGGAGAACTGTCCCTTAACGGTGAAATCTGGAGCCGTCCCCTACCTTCACTGTTTAATATTTATCAAGAGCCTGCTGAGTGCTGGGTCCAAGCAGCGACCAAGAATTTTGGGAAGACAACACGCAGTGATTTGAAAGGCAGAGATTAGTTAATAAAAATCGACAGCCCCATTCGAGGCCACAGAGGCACCCCTGTTTCCCTGGACGTCTGTATATTCCGGGTGAAGCAGGCGGGGGTGTGTCCCCCTCTGAGAAGCCGCATTAATATGGCATCTGGTCTCCTACAGGACGTCTGCAGAGTACGACGAGCTCATCACTTTCCCGTCTATCAGCAATTAAACTGCGCCAGGAAGCCTTGTATCTTTATATCATCCCTTAATGGCGTGGGGGTGGGGGGAGGGCGGTGTGGACACAAAGAACCCACACCGTGGTTAATCGGCAAAGTTATCACCTTTCTTCAGGGGCCAAATGTCCGGTGCATTTCCCATACGTCTCCCCTTGCCAAGCCCGGCAAACACCTGGCTTTGGTCCCCCATGCGCACCACCTCTGGAATTAAATGTCATTTGCAAAGCCTGTAATTGCTTGAGGAGACAGTAGCTTCTTTTTGTCTTTCTCAGACTCGCTACCTTTAACCCTGCCCAATCCCACACCCTGCAACCCCCTCCGCCTGCCCCCAGACTTTTGTTTCCCCAGCCCCATCCCGGGGCCTGTCAGATTACATTTTTTATTGCATCGAGACAAAAAGCCATCTGGAGCTCCTGGTCTCCACTGTCAGTGGGCTGCCGTTCTCAGGGTCTCCTGCCAGGCCCCCCGATTAAGAGGCACCCCCCACCGGCCCTCTCTCTTTATTTTTCACCGCCTGCCCTCGCCCCTCCTCAGCTCCTGTGCCTTTGTCCCTCTGCTCCCCTCACCCTATCACTGGGATACGGCTACCTTGTCTTTGGCAGAACAATGCGGGCTGTCAGCTTGTATTAAGCATGCGGGGAAAGCGCCACAGTTTCAGGAGGCTGAACGCTCCCAGAGTCTTCATGTGTTTCTGGGAGCCCGGAGTGTCTCTCCTGATCCCTCGTAGATTTATCTGAGGCCTCAGCTATTCCTCTTTTCCTTTCTGCTTGGCCTCAAAACTAGGTAGCGCATTAGAGAAGAGCCTCTGTGAACACGGGGCAGGCAAGGACATAGCGCAGAAGCAAACGGGTGGGAGACTCGGCTCTCCCTGGCTCCAGCAGCCCAGCACAGGGGGCAGATCTGTGCAGAGGTCACCCCGGGCTCACCCTATGTTCCCTCTGGAATGTCCTAGGAGGGCTAGACCCAACGTGTTTCAGGGTCCATATCAGCTCCAAGGAGGATGGAAACTCTTCTTTAAACAAGTCAGCAGTTGGCTTTCAGACCAGAAGCCTGAACAGAACCCGAAAAGCATGAATGTGTCCATTGTTCTCTCCTCTCCTTTGACATTGACCTGAATTTGGCCCCGAGAAGCCTCATCCGGACACTTAACAAGGGTCTCTGTAGAGGTCCCTCAGCGAATGCCTGTCCATGGATGACAGACACCGTCTTGTCTTTCTGTGAGCACAGGTTCTACTTCTCAAGGGAATGCCGTGAGACGGAAGGGAGCTAGCTCACAGCTCCCGAGCGCATTCATTTTCTCTGGGATTCTCCCCAAGTCCTATGAAGTGGGTTTTATTTCCTTCATTTTACGCACAAAAGGACTGGAGACTCAGAGTTTAAGAAACGATCTCATGGGCTAGGGACAAGCGGGGAGTCAAGATCTGTCCTCAGATCCATCCAGCACCAAATCTCTGCCTTCCACTCCATACTAGGCCACTCCCCCACGGACGCCAGGAGTCTTTATTTAATCCCTAGTAAAGACAGACACCGCACCTGTCAAGTTTGGTCAACAAGTGTTGATTTTCAGAAGTGTTCAGTTTTCAGAACTGATCAGCTGGCTGGGCCATAAAGCGTGTCTTTCCCCAAACACGGAAATTACCCTGAGGCGCGTTTTCTCCCTAGTGATCACACACCGTCTGGGAGAACAATCATTTTTAAAAACGAAGCTGGTCACAACCTTGCAGTGGGCAAGCAGGGCCCCGAGTCATCTCACAAATCTTTCCGTAAGGAGCCCTGGAGTGGGGGCGGGATGCGGTGCTCACCGGGCCGTCGTGGTGAAATATTGTATGCTCTGCCTTAAACCCAGTTACAGCAGAAACTTCTATTTCCGATGAGGTCACGGTAGGAAGACGAAATGGTTGGCAGAGGCCTGCGGATGTGGTCAAAAGGAACCGTGTCTGTAGGTATACATAGGTTTTTGGACGTGCCCATTGCGAAGGATAAACCCGTTGGCCATCTGCGGGCTGCTGTTTTTTCCTAAGATGAGACGGTCTCAGAAGAACGGTTTTTAAGGTTCCATGCAGACTCAACATGCCGTGATGTGTTTCCACATCAGGGACCACTGAGGACGCAGTAAATTGTGATTACGGATTAAAACAGCAACAGCAATTTAGTGAGCTCGGCTCGTGGCAGGCTCGGCTCTCTGCTGCTTTTCTTCTTCACAATGATCTCCTGAGGTTGATGTTCTTATCATTCCCATTTTTAAAATGAGGAAATGGAGGGGCGCCTGGCCAGCTCAGGGGAGCACGCGACTCTTGATCTTGGGGTTATAGTTTCGAGCCCCACATTGGCGGTAGCGTTTACTTTAAAAAAAAAACAACAAACTTAAAAAAGTCAATAAATAAAATGAGGAAACTGGAGATCAGAGAAATTGAGTAGCTTGCTGGAGGTCACACAGCTAATACAGAGCAGAACCAAGATTTGAACTGGGTGGCTTGGCTCCTGAGCTTCAGCTTTGGGCTGTGGTCCAGTGGCTAATATGACCACATGGAGCTCACAGCCCTCCCTGGCCTCCTGCCCCAGACCTCTCTAGCGGCCACACAGAGAATCACTGCAAGCTAGCTGGTCAGGTAGCAAATTAAAAGAAGACAGCATGAAAAGTACGATGGTCACTTGAGACTTGTCTCAGTCCCTTCTCTGATTTCAAGGTGAGGTCCTAGGGTCTAGGATCTCTTGATTCCAATCACTTTCATTGCACTTGGGATGACTGTACCTGCTAACTGGTCCCTTACAGGTTTACAGAATCAGGTCCAGAGCAGGGAGCACTGGTCTGGGAGTCTAAAGAACTGGGCTCTCGAACTGGCTCTGCTTCTAACCAGCGGGGTTAGCTCTGCAAGTTTCCAGCTTCTCCACGCCCCATGGATCTTACTTGCATCCAGGCGGGTAGATTAGATCAGTGTCACAAATCCCAGGTGTGGGGGCCAAAGTGACCCCCCCCACACACAGGTTTTGCTTAGTATGCACGATGATTTTCTTTTTTGTTTAACTGCCGACACTTAAAACAGGGAGTGTTCACAGAGAAGCCCGGGTCCTCCGGAATCTAGCGAAAACCAGGAAGATCTGAAGGATTTGAACGCCCCTTCCCAGCAGGCGACAATGAGTAGAGGATGAGGCCTCAGACCGTCTTGAGAGCTCTGTGGGCCCCACCCCACCCTGGCTTGTCTTTGCTTCTCCGCCCCCACCCCTCCCCAACCCCCGAGCTGGTTTTGCAGCCCCTGGGTGCCCTGTCACCAAGGTCTATCCCATCTAACTGATTCAGGTGTCACAGGGGCTCCCCTGATCTCTGTAATTCGGAAGGGCAGGAAAGTGCCCCCTTCCTGGATGACCCCATACAGCGGCCACTAGGATGGGCTCAGTCACTGCCCAGTACGGAGACAGTCACAGCCCCAGGAGAACCGGGCAGCTGTGCGCTTTGTGTCGCCGCCATGGTTGCTGGTAGGCAGAAAATCAGGAGAAAACACTCAGGACTTCTTTCTTGTTCTTTTTCAGCACCGGGTCTCGCCTTGACATCCTCCCCTCTCCACCCCCGCCGCCCCCAAAAGAGGGGTCGTGCCCAGGCACTGGATAGACTCCGGTGTGGATTTCCAGAATCCCTTTTGGACACATGTCTGCCTGTTCCTATTTGACAAAGCTCCGCTTTCCAGAGATTAATTGTTGTCAAACGCAACTTATTTTCTAATCCTTTCAGGCTCCGCTTAAAACCTTCTGCTTTATTTTATTTCTTTTGATAAAGTCGCTGAGATTTTTTTTCCTTTTTTTTTTTATATGGATTTGCCAATGATTGTCCAGTTTGACAAATTGGATTCCTAAAGCTGATTCTTTGAAGAAAAGGATGCAGTGTGACAAGACAAGAAACAGCTCATCCTCAAATCGGGAGGATAAATAAAAAAATAGAAGCAACCCCATTCTCTGGCTTCCCTGCGACTCAAAGGGTGTCTCAGTTGTCACTGATAATCTAATCTTCCGATGATAGGTGAGAAACAGGACAATGGCGACCTAGCCAGGCTGCGGGTGTGATAGGCCTCTGATTAATAGGACTGTCCAAGAAGGCCCCAGCCCCCGGGAAGATGATTAATGACATTTGATGTGAACTCTGACCTCCCCCGGCAAGCACAGAGGGAGAAAAGTCTGCTGCTCAGACAGGATGTGCGTCCCGCAGAAGGTGATTGATTCCTGAAGGCTTTGTGACTCTGAGAGTGCGTGGGGAGCCCCTCGTGGCCCCTTCCTGGGCTCTGACAAACACCCGACCCTGGCAGGGGTCTGCAGTGAGTACCTTTCCCGCGGAGCGGAAGTTTTTTATTATGCCCAGAACCCTGTGTCTCAGAAGCAGTTCCCTAGCAAGCCATGGCCAAGCTCTGCTGAGCTGTCTTCCCCAACCCGAGAGATCTTTTGACCCCTCCCCAACCCGAGTGCCGTGAATCACACCAAAGGGCCTTTAAAAGCCAGGCTCGTCTTTAGACCTTCTTCGGGGTTTTCTACTCGAGGCCCTGGATGGGCACTGGGTGGCTTGGACTAACCCGGCTTGTGACAAGAAAGTGTTTCTGTGCTGGCGGGGAGGGAAGCTGCTGAGTTGCCCTAGGCTAGCACGCAGAAGGAAAGGGGGCGCGGTGGGAGGGGGGCCACCGCTTGGTGTCTGTCAACACAGGGTGTGGGAGGAACCAGCTTGCTTGGCCCTGATGGCTTGGCTGCAGGAACTGCCTCAAATTTGGCAGCTGAGAGTCTTCTTTGCTTAGTTCTGCAGGCTCATGTACTACCTTGACTCCCCTCAGTGGGAGGGCCCTGAGATAGTCTGGCATGTTTCCTTCCCATCATCAGCCTTTTCTGGCTTTACTGCCTATGCCAGCCCTCATGTCCTTAGTAGCAACCCATGTCACTGGCTGTCCAGGTCTCGGTTGTAATAATGACCAAACAATTACAGCCTAGAGAAGTGTTCATCGTGAGATCAGCTGAGGACGTGTCCAGCCAGTGATGATCGTGAGATAGACGTGTGTCTGCCCGTGGGTGTTAGCAGGACCTGAATACTGGTGATCTCCGCTCTTCCTGAGAAGCGTGCCTGGTTGTTGGTACCCCGGTTGTTACTGGCTAGGGGTTGGGGAGCCCTCTGAGAGATGAGCCCGACACAAGACCAGTGGGAGTGAGTGGGAGCCAGCGACATCAGGGACGCCTGACCAGAGATTGGCCGGGCAGGACTTGGCACAACCCTCACTCTCTGACAACACATTTCAGAACCACTGGGTACCTTCTGCATGCTGGATTTGGGGTGTAGACCCTCAGCCGGTGACTTGCCTTCTCAGCCATCCTGGGGGTGGGAGTGGGAGGCTGCTGGCCAGCATGTCCCTGTTGGCAGTGACGCAAGCTTGGCCCCTGCCACGGGAGGGGTGCAGGTGCTTGAAGAGTTGGTGGCAGGTCAGCCTGATCAGATACATACGAATGAAAGATGGACAAAGGAAGCTACCCCTGTAGGACTTCCACACCTAATTCCCCCGGGACCAAGGTGTAGCCTCATGAGGCTGGTGGCTTTTCCGCCTCAAAGGGATAGTGTGTGGGAAGCCCCTGGGCCTGCTATGTATGTGGACAGCACTAAATGAAGGGTAGGAGTGATTATCATTATTTTTATGTTTGGTAAATTATTATTATTAATGCGATACAGGAGAATCACTTGACAGTGTACTCAGTCGTGAAGAAGAAGAACAAAATACAGGACTGTATGTGAAATGCTGAGAAAAGTATTGTAACGAGGGAGTGTAATTAGGGATTTAATAATTTCTTTTTTAGCTAACTGAGAATGGATTCCCTGCACCACGTGAAGTCTATTGTTTGGTTTCTGCCTGTTGGACTCTCGCTGGGGTTTCAGTAATTCATTATGTGGAGAAGTGGGGGACTCCCCGAAATATAAAAGGCCGGCTGGAGCCTCCCCGAGGAAGGAAGAGAAGGGGAAGCTGCTTGGGCCGCCCCCTTCCCCTCCTCCTGGGCTTCCGCGGAGCCCCGTGATGGCTGATGAGTGGACATTCATGGTGGGTAGACACACTTAGCCAGGATGACCAGGTCAGGGACACGGACGTCCACACTCCCTCAGTAGGCTAGGCCTCCTGAGTTCACTCCTGCCCTGGCCAGCTCTGACCACGAAGACTTCCCTCCCTCCCCGATCACCACATGCTGGGCAGTCACACAGGCCAGGACAAATCTGACCCACAGCATTTGACTAGTGCAAGATTCTCAAGAGGAGAGACTAGGGAGGAGGAGAAAAAGCACAGAAGGCAAGACCTATCACGTTTTCTAATCAAGGAAGCAGGTGTGACATGGGTTAAGTTTAAAATCCTCCTCCAGAAGTTTTTGGGGTCTAATATTAGGGAGTCTTAGATATTGATTAGCTCAATGATTTATTATTATTATTATTTTAAGTAGGTTCCTCACCCAGCTTGGAGCCCACTGTGGGGCTTGAACTCACAATCCCAAGCTCGAGACCTGAGATCAAGACACTTAGCTAGACACTTAACCAACTGAGGCACCCAGGTGCCCCTTAGCTTGATGATTTTAAAACTGGCAATCTTCAGAATCATCTGGAGGCTTAGTTAAAACACAGACTGCTGGGCCCCACCTCCCAGAGTGTCTGATTCAGAAGGTCTGAGAATTTGCATTTCTAACAAGTTCCCAGGTATGCTGAACGTTGCTGATACAAAGACGACGCTTTGAGAAGTGTTGTTGTAGCTTGTTGGAGAGCATCAGAATGATTTTGGGGATCTTGTTAAAAATATTAATTTCTAGGTCCCCTGTAACAGTCATGATGTGCTTGGCTGCAATTAACACAATGCCAGACAACAGTTATCTGAACAAGAAAGATTCAGTCACATATCAGCTAAACTGGAGGTAGATAATTTGAGGTTTGGTGTTTTATGTTGTAAAAAATGGGGGGAGGGTGTCTTTTTATTTAATTGCTTATCTTAGGCTTGTTGCCTCATGATTGCAGAATGGCTGCCACAGTTCCAACCATCATTTTCTCATACAACTATGTCCAAACCAGGAAAAGAGGCAGGAGCGCCCCCCTCCACTCCCTGAATCTCATTCTTTTACATCAGACATAATACTTTTCCATATGTCTTTTCTTTACAACTCGTTGGTATGAAGTGTGTCAGAGGCAGCAGCACTGGGGAATGGCATTATTGAATGCATCGATGCATCGAGGCTCACAGCCTGGGGCTGGGTGATGGCTCACCTTACCTGAGCATGTTATTGCCTGATCAAAATAAAATTCTATGACCCAAGGGAGAAAGGAATGTTATTGGGCAGAGACTAATGTGTCTGCCCCAGCTAGGGTGACTTGTCCCAGGTCTGTTGGGATAGGTCTGGTTTTAAAATGTAAAGTCTCACATCCCAGGAACCCCCTTAGTTTAGGACAAATCAAGAAGATCAGTTGCTCTAACTCCAGTCTCCCAAGACCTGAATTAGCATCTCTAAAGGGAGAAATCCAGACCTTGAAAATGACTGCTAACACTTTCCCCCAAAGATTGTAATGTATATCAAAGTTTGAGAATCACTGGGCTTAAGTGTCTATGAAGCCAAAACAGAGGACTCATGGTTGATGTATTCCCAGCCAGCTTAGAGCAGGAGGATGTTCCAGACGGAGGGATGTGGGTAAGACGTAGGGCTGGGGGCTCTCACAGGATCTAACTGAACGTTAAGCCTAGGCAGGCCTGGGATCTTCAAACTCCATCCTCTGCCTGCTCCTTGTCCCCGTGAGAAGGGCCCAGGCTACCCTGAAGCCCCCTGCTGTGGGTGGTCTGGAGTCCCGAAGCCACAGAGCGTGTGACACTGGAAACTATAGGTCCCAAGTGCTCTCAGGACAGATAGCCCATCTTAGTTATCTGCTGGAGCAGCGAGCCCCATGCCTGGCTCATCGGAGTCATTCGGAAAATGTGTGTTGAATGAACGAAGGAATGAATGAATGGGGAGGGCTGCACTCTCGAACGAATATAAACTCTAGCCCTTGAGCCCCTAACCATCCCTGTGACAGCCAAGTGCCCAGAGCCAGAAACTCCTCGGCCTCATCTGTGAGCTGGCAGGACCCTGGCTGGGGTGGGAGTAGGGTCCCACTCCCACCCCAGGTCACAGGATGCCGGCACCCTATCTCCCCCGCCCAGGCCTCGGTGGGAAGCAGTGTGTGTCCCCGCCGCACGGCGCGCTGGGTAACTTTCCGATGGTTTGAGGTCATTACTCATCATTAGGAGTCCTGGTGTCTGGAGTTTTCCAGGTGATCAAAGCTCCTCTGTCTGGAGCAGCCAGGCAGGCCCTGGTGTCTGTCACCAGTAATCCCCCCGCCTCGCCAGGCAGACAGTTAAGTAACCCAGGAAGGAGGGGATTTGGTTTTTAAGCTCAGATAATTCAGCCTGACACCCCGACATGCAGACAGTGGCTCTAGCCCAGCCTGAAGAAGTTGGCCCGGGCCAGAGGGGTGCGGGCCAGAGGGAGCCATAACGCCTTTCAGTGCTGGCTTATTGTAGAGCCCCTGGGCTCCCTCCTGTCCCCACTCTCCTGGGGATGGGGGGCGGCTGGGGGTGGGAAGGAGACTCACACGACACTGGGCCCGTCACCCCTCTTGCAGGTCCTGACAGTTCAGTAAGACTCACCGATTCCTTCCGCGACGGGGAGGAAGGAAGGAGGTTTAGCACAATGGCGTTTTCTGTTTTTAAGATGGGGACTAAAAGCTTAGGCCTCTATTTTTTTTTTTTTTTTTTTTTTTTCTGATTGGATCTTTGTGCAAAAAAGCTCGCTCGTGCCGGTCCTAAATGGCGCACATCAAGGTTCCTGCCCCTGTGGAAGGCCGTCGGAGTGACGAGGAAGCCTCCGGAGCTTCTTGGTCTGGGGGATAGACTGGCTTTGCTGAAGAGTTTATGTAAACGTCCAGGTAGCAGCGTCCTGAGGGGTCCTTTAAGAAAATTGGTGTTGAGGGCGAGGGTAGAAGATTCCAACTGGGGTGATGTCGGGCCCTTCCTGGCACACTCTCCGGGCCGCTGTGCCGGCCTGCGGGCTCTGGGGGGGCTCTCTTCTGTGAGGCTGCGTCTGTCCCAGCTGAGTTCCGCGCCCAGCCGAGCGGTGGATGGTGGATGGTGCAAGACAGACGTCAGCACGCCCCAGCACGCTTTGGAGGCCCTCCTGGCACAAGCCTTGGCCTCCGGGGCTGGAGAGGGGCCAGCGCCACAGGGGGCGGAGTGGGGGGACAGAGGGGGGGCCCCTGCATTTCTCCTGTCCAAGGACCACTCCTGTGTCTTCACACCCACTCCCACCAAGATGTTTTACATATTTTAATTAAAGTGCCGCCCTGGGCTGGCAGAGCCCCTGCTAGATGGCTCCAGTCCGAGCAGCAGGGCCGCAGCAGTGTGAAACGCGCATCCGACCGTGGGCTCCTGCTCTGGAGAAGGCTTTGGCAAGCACCCCCTGAGGCGGGGCCGCTCAGCTTCCAGGAGGGGAAAGGAGCTTGGCGGGTGATGGGCAGGTGGCGGGCGCATCCAGGGGTGGCCAAGGCAGCGGGCTCAGGGATGGGGGAAGGGCTCAGGTAGGAAACGGCACAGACCGTTGCCGAGGACCAGCTGGCTGGTGGGCTGGGGATGATCAGACTCTTGCAGACACACGGCCCCGTGGACACTCCTTATCAGTGTCAAATTATGACAAATGGCCATGGGTAACAGTTGCTGGGTGACAGCTGCCACGTCTCAGAGGGAAGCAGGTATTTTTAGCACTGCGCCTTGGGGCTCTGGCTCCAGGTTAATTAATCATGGGGAACAGCACTGAGTTTGGTGCTCGCTCCTGGGCCCCGCACCCACCCCCCGAGCCTTGTCCCCATTCCCCAGACTGGAACACCAGCCACAGGGGCCGGAAGGCAGGCATAGCTACGGTAGCCCTTGGTGGCCCTCATGCCACATAGGGTACCCTGTGGGTACCATCCCATGCCTCTCCACGGCCGGGGCCCTGCACCCCTCCTTCCCTCCTCCTCCTCGGGGCCCCCACTCAGCAGGGCCTTCTAAGTTCCTCCAGCCTGTTCCTGCTTAAAGCCTTCCCACTTGAGCTTCCATTTTGAACATGACTCCCAGGCGTCCTCCCCAGGCTATGTCACCCCAAATGCCCTCCCTCCCACATGCCCTGCCTGAGAGCCCTGCCCCAGGCTCGCTGGCACGCTGCCCCGTTTACTTGCTTCAGAGCACTTAGCACCAGCCCACGTCACCTTAATTGTTGACCGTTTCACCTTAATTGTTGACCGTTTCACGTTATTGTCTGTCTCCTTCCAGTGAAGCGCCAGTGGCTTGAGAACAGGGGTCTTCTCTATCTTGTTTGCTGACTTAGTGTCCACGGGGAAGGTACTCAGCAAATGTCACCGGAGACGCGCTTGGAAGGATGGTTGGACGAAAGGCGGGATGGGTGGATGGACAGAGGGAAGACCCTTTATGGGATCTGAAATGCACTGTGTCAAGATTGTTGTCATTGATAGGGGTCCATCTGGGGAGACGCTGGCTGTGTCGCCGCATCCTCGCCCAGGCTGGCAGCTGCCAAGGGAGGCCCAGGCCCAGGGGATTCTGGGGAAAGAATATTCTGGCTAGGGCCAACAGCTGTTCTGCTCTAGAAACATCCAATCACATGCTTTTTGGTGTTTGTGCGAGATTGCTCTGATTTTGTTTTCTTTCATAACTCTTTCTTAGGATGGGGAGAGATAGACCCATTTTCAGGATTTCCTAGAAGATCATTTCTCCATGCCACCTGAAGGCTGACATCAGTAATTCATTTGGAGAAATTACGCAGGGGCCTTTCGCCATTTCCTTCTCCCAATAGAACTCTTCTTTGCAGAAGCCACAGCTGGTTGCCTATCCTCCCCATCTCACTTGGGCACAGAACCCCAATATTATATTGGGAGGCCTTATATTGGGAGGCCGGGGTTTCAGGGAGGTCAGGCTGAGCCCCAGCCCAGAAGGGGACCCTGTAATGTATGTGAGCTATCTTCAGGACCTCTGTCCCCCAGCTGGTGTGTTGGGTGAGAAATGGGGCTGTGAGCAGCTCTGGAGGGTTTCCCTCATCTTGAAAGACATACACAGGGGCATCTGGGTGGTGAAGTTGGTTAAGCATCCAACTCTTGGTTTTGGCTCAGGGTGTGATCTCAGGGGCATGAGATCAAGGCCCCACATTGGGCTCTGTGCTCAGTGCAGAGTCTACTTGAGACTCTTTCCTTCTCCCTCTGCACCTTGTGCTTGTCTATCTTTACACAAAGCACAAAGCTTGTATATCTTTATACATCTTTAAGTAGATGTATCTTAAAAAAAAAAAAAAAGGAAGAAAGAAAGGAAACATGAAGGGGCACCTGGGTGTCTCAGTTGGTTAAGCATCTGCCTTTGGCTCATGTCATGATCCAGGGTCCTGGGATCGAGCACCGCGTCAGACTCCCTGTTCAGCGGGAAGCCCGCTTCTCTCTCTCCCTCTGCCCCCTGCTTGTGCTCTGTCTCTTGCTGAAATAAATAAAGAAAGAAAGAACATACATGAAGGAATGTACCTGAGACATGTCCTATTTCCTGATCCTCAAAAGGATCAAGTTTATTTTGTACGCAGAGTCAGAGCATGGGGAGGGCACACGTGGCAGAGGCTGGGGGAGGCTGATGACCCAGATGGTTTCCATTCTCAAAGGGTGGGCAGAGCCCAGCAGGAATGTGCTTCAAAGCAGCGGTGCCCACCCCTGCACCTCCTAAAGCATGCCCACCCCTGAGACCCTATCCATTCCGGTTGTCTGATTCTCAGGGGGTAGGGGTCTGGATCTCTGTGGAGTTGATACCCTCCTGCCCTGGCCCCCCATTGTTTTGAGACACGGGGAGCCCGTGAACTGTGGAAACAGACCAGGGGCAGGGAAACCCTCCTGACAGTGGAAACCCTCCTGACAGTGGCCCAGAAAAGCCTTGCTAGAGATGCCCTTGCTGTCCTGAAGGGCCCCAGTTGATCTGTTCCCTTCCTTTCCTAGGACTGGAAGGAAATTGGTGAGGAAACCACAGCCCTGGATGATAACTCTTCTTCGGGGAGGAGCACATTCAGAGCACGTGCACATCGGGTTGTCCCAGCTGAGGACTCTCCGAAGGTTCCAGAGGTCTGGGGTCTTCTACGGACAGAGTGCTCGTTCTCCCTCAACCTTGCTGAGGCTCTTGTGGGAGCGGGCCCTCCCAGGCCGGTTCCGGGGAGCAAGGAACCGAAAGCTCCTTAAAAAGCACCAGGGAGATTGAGAGATTGCCATTCCTTCTTAACTGTTGCTACTTTGCTTTCACAGTTCGGGTTATGACCTCCACCATTCCCTCTGGAGGACAGAGAGAAAGGGGCAGAGTCTCCAAATCAGAGAGAAAGAGGCACAAATAGAAAAAGACACTTTAAAAAATGACAGAAACCAGAAGACAGACCCACATTATTTCTTTCAGTGATTCAAAAAAAGTACTCATGGAGAACCTACTATGTGCGGGACTGCACACCAACCCTTAATGGACACATCACAAGACGGAAGCCCGTCCACACCAGCTCCACAGACCCTCCGCGGGATTTTGGGCAAGAGAATAAAGAGCATGCTATTCCCTCTCAGGCCAGTAGGTGGCGCCATGTCAGAGGGAAAGTTAGGGTAGTCGCTGGATTTGATAGCCACCTATGGACATAAATTCAATTTCATCTAGTTCTCTGAGTGCCATTATGTGCAGGGCAACAGGCAGGACACTCGAGGGTACATAGGATGAGAAATGCAGGGAGCCTGGTGGCTCAGTTAAGCGACTGCCTTTAGCTCATTTTGTGATTCTGGTCTTCTAGGATTGAGCCCCATCTGGCTCCTTGCTCAGCGGGGAGTCTGCTTCTCCCTCTCTCTCTCTGCCTGCTACTCCACCTGCTTGTGTTTCTCCCTCTCTGTCAAATAAATAAATAAAAATTCTTAAAAAAAAAAAAAAAAAGGATGAGAAATGTACGCTCGCTGTCATCATGGAGTTTATTGTGCTCTTGGGGACCGGAAGCATAAGCTCCCAGGTCACAAAAAAGGTGAAAGGGGCAAGTGCCTCAGGAATGGTTCAAAGGAAAGTCTGCATGGATCTTAGGACCAGAGACTGCAGAGAAGCCATCTCCCACCTGCTCACATTGTATCAGAGGGATCAGAGAAGGGAGGTAGGTGACTGACTCGTGGTCCCACAGCAATTTCAGACTCCCAATCTGCTGACTCCCACAACAGTGCTCTTTTCACCAAACATTCTGCCTCAGTAACTGGGGCTGCTGCCCCACCTTGAGATTTAAAATACTGCCTTAGTTTTGCCATTACCTCTCAAAATGCCCCCTTTCTGATGCCTCCTGCAGGGCACTCCAGCTAGGTCAGTCCTCGTCTCAGGGACGGCAGCTGTCCTCATTAAACATCCTGTGGTGCTGGGGTCCCCTTGCACCACTCACGAGAGCTGACTGTGTGCACCTCTACCTGGAGGTGCTCAAAAACGGCCGTGGTGGGAACAGTCACACCATGGAAATTGGCAATAGCTATAAATCAGAACCTTCCCCTTGCCCCCCACCTCTGCCCACCACCCAGGGAGCTGGACACTACTGAATTAGCATCCCTGCTTTATAGAGGAGGTGAGGTCGTCTGCCAAAGACACACAGCTTATAGGTGGTGGAGCTGAGACCCCTCCCGGGCAATTTGTCCTGGGGTGCTTAGCTTAGGGCAAAACCAGGAGAACCCAGAGCCCTTGGATGCTTGGATGCAGAGGTCTAGGCTAATCCTTGGTTTCTTGTGTGGGTGCTACCCATGGTCACATCATTAACGTGATGTTAATATTGGAACAAGAAGCAGTTTGGGTAAAATGGAACTAGTCCAGCTTCGGATAGACTGGATTTGAGGCACAGTGTTGGAGATGCTCACACGTTGAGGCTAGGAGAGAGAAGTCGGTGCAGGACACTGAGACAGGCAGGATAGAGGTCTGTTCTTGACTCAACTGACAAAAGCTAGCTAGAAACATTTTCCTTTCTTAGGGTACTCAGGTAAGAAGTGCGAGATTCACCCTTTGTACGTTTCTCATCTGTGTTGACACTGAGGCATGACCCAGCAGGACAGGAGAGGGGCGCTGGGCACTTGCTCCACTTGCTCCCCAGTCAAGGTGCAGAGTGAGCACTCGGTAATTGCTGAATAAATGAGGGAATAACCTGATTTCACCCCACACAAAGCCGACTCAGCACTGCTGTGGACCACACATTAAAACCTAAGTATATGCCTCGTAACTTCTAAGATGATCTAGAATGCTAGCATTGTTATAAGAGTATGGATGTGGGGGGCACCTGGGTGGCTCAGTCGGTTAAGTCGGTTAAGCCAAGACCTTTGGCTCAGGTCACGATCCCAGGGTCCTGGGATAGAGTCCTATGTCAGCCTCCTTGCTTGACGGGGAGTCTGCTTCTCTCTCTGCCTGCCGCTGCCCCTGCTTGTGCTCGCTCTCTCTCTCGCAAATAAATAAATAAAATCTAAAAAAAAAAAAAAGAGTATGATTTGAAATAAAAAATTACTTTTTCTCCTTCTTTTCCTTCTTCGTCATCATCTTCTTGTTTTTCAGCATTTTTAGAGCTGGAAGTGAGCTTAGGCATCATCTCTTACAATGACCCATGCAATTTCTTGTGCCAAGGTATCTGGAAGGACAAAGTCCTAGGTCAAGAAAAGAGCGTGAAGTAAGTGCTTCAGGAGGAAAGGCTGTGCAGACTTTAGAAGGTCTGAGATGGCCGAGAAGCCAGTTTGCCTGTGAGGAGCAGAGGGCCAGAGACCGTTGCGTGGGAGAGCACCCCTGCCTGGCCGGGCTCACTGGCCCAGCCTGCCTTGCGCTGTCCTATTCGCTGCCTGGCTTTGGGCCTCGGTGTGTCCTTCCAGTAAAAGCAGAGACTGCGCTCTGGTTCTGGGAGGGGAAATGAGTCCACGAAAATCCACGTAATAGGAAGACCGCTTGGGCAGATGAGCAGAAATAGCCCTGGATACCAACCAAGGAGGCTACAATATGCAAATGAGTCGACTGTGGCTTTCCTCCTGGTTGGCTGAAGGGGCCCCGACATCACAATGCGCGGGGGTTTCTCCACTCCAAAGGATTGTCTCTAGCCAAAAAAAAAAAAAAAAAAGAAAGAAAAAAAAGAAAAGAAAGAAAGAAAGAAAGAAAAAGAAAAGGAAGGAAAGAAAAAGAAAAATCCACGGACCAGACAGGTCTCTTAGCTCCCTCTCTTTGTCCAAACAGGAAGAGAAGCGATGGAACCCCTCTACCATGCTGGGTCCATCCTCATGCAGGTGAACACCTTACAAGGGAAGAAGATGGTGGAGAGCGGCCTCCAGTCTGGAGACTTCTCCCTCCCTCAGTCCTGGCCTTCCTGCCTCCTGCCCCCGGCTGACCTGGAGCTCCTGCAGCAGAAGGTAGCCGGGGTGCAGCGGGAGCTGGAGGACTTTAAGAAGGAGGCGCTGAAGGCCATCCGTTACCTGGAGGACGCCTTCTGCGAGATGAACGGGGAGCTGGCACAGCAGGAGGAGCAGGCGGCCCGCGTGAAGCAGCGGCTGAGGGAGGAGGAGGACCGGGGCGTCGTGCGCAACAAGGTCCTCACCTTCCTGCTGCCCCGCGAGAAGCAGCTCCGGGAGCACTGCAAGCGGCTGGAGCGCATGCTGCTGGGCTCCGGCCGGGACGGGCTCGGCGCCCCCAGGAAGATCCAGACCGACTGATGCCTGCCCCCCGCGGGAGCCCAGCTTCCAGCGGAGCAGTGGAGCAGAAGATTTTGTCTTCAGTGGAAGGACCAACCCTAAGTCCCCGTCCATTCGCTTCCCCTCCCCATGTCCACTGCTTTCCTTCTACCTCAATAACACCTTGCTGAGAGGCGAACAGGCCCCAGTATGTTCTTTGGTGAAGCTCGTTTGCCCAGCATCATCACAGAAGGAGGCGCCCCACCCCTCCGGCTTTCAGACACCTGTAACTTTCACCGTTAACTGGTTTCCTGTTTGTAATGGTCATGTCGCCCAAATGTATAACATGGTTGTTTTTAATCTTCTTAAATTGATGTGTTGAACAGATCTACCTTTCTTTTCATGACTCAAGGCTCTCCTGGTCGTTACTCGATGACGCATGGTCCCCTGAGAGGGGTCGGTCGTTCCCCGGAGCCCTGACCGGAATTCCGAGTACTGTCCTTCTGTGGTTCACATCCCCGCCTAGTGGGCTTGTCTGCCTGCTTTCCTAGTTAGACCGCCCTGTCTCACCTGTGTTTGCTGATTCTGGCGCAGCTGAACTTCCTTCACATTTAGTCTGGCCGAAGAGATCAGACAGCTCATTAAGGCTGGGGTGGGTGGGGTCCGGAGAGTTTCGTGCACGGAGGCACCGAGCCTCAGACCCCGTGAGTGGGTGGGTTCCAGAGAAGGGCCGCTGGCTTTCATGCCTGACCCATGGAGCAGAACCGGTTACGGTGCCCAGACTTGTCTCAGGCCATGTCCACACACCATCCCCCTTCTTCTCAGGCCCCTTTGGGCGCAAGTGCCGCTTCCCCATTGTGCCCAGGGGGAGGCTGACTGTAGTCCGTGCTCATCACCCTGCTGCCCATTTGGAACCATACCAGGCTCTTCATGGACTTGCTCTTCTGGTGACTTGGGGCTTCCTTCACTGTCACTGTGTCTTTTAGTTCCAGTGAGACTCTGGTTCATCGAGTTGCATATCCTCTCTGTGGTCCCCCCACCAAATGCTGCCATGTAATGGGTTTCTCCCCCAAAACCGCAGAAGTAAGAAGTGACTCTGGAGGCCAGAGTGTGCTCCGGAGCCCAGCGGGGCCTCTGTCCTCCCAGCCGGGGTCTCATAGCCTTGCCGGAACCCTGTGACATTCTTCTTCAGCCCCATCTGCCCTCCTGTTTCAGAGAATCACTCCCAACAAGATTCGGGCAACTTGAACCCCCACAATGATCTTCACACAAGGCCCCGTGATCCCCTGCTGATAGCTCTATCCACCGGTCACCGTCCACCCTGAAGGCTGCACCCCTGTTTTAACTCCAGACTGCTTCTGCCTTGGAAGGTACAGCTGAAGAAATAGTAATACGGACACTAGCGACATTCCCATCACCGCCAGAGCTACGGTTGTCATGCATGAGCTGTGTTCCAGGCCCCAGGCTCGGCCCCTCGAAGGCAGGTACGGCTCCAACCTTCACTTTCAGACTCCGAGAAAGCCCCAGCTCCGAGAGGCTAAGTTGCCCAAGGCCACATAGCTGACAAGTGGTAGGTAGATTTGAGCCTAGGAATGTCTAACTCTAGAGGCCTTGCTTGTTTTAACCACTGTGTAGTATTTGGGGAACTTTAGGAGTGTCTGCTGAGCTCTGCTTGAGTATACGAGGGGAGCTTCGTGATCTTGCTAAGGTGAGCTCTGTGAGAAAGGACCGTATTACAGGGTGTGTGTGTGGGGGGCACTCCTATACCTTTAGAACTTGTGCGGGACACCAGTGTGTGTACAAATGTGTCTTTGAAGGAGAACTTGATCGGCTACATAGAAGAAGGGCTTTAAAAGAATCAACTTCTGGGGCCCCTGGCTGGCTCAGTCAGTAGAGCAGGTGACTCGATATTGGGATTGTGAGTTCAAGCCCCACATTGGGCACTGCACTCACTTAAAAAAAAAAAAAAAATCAGCTGCTTTGTACACGAAAACTGGCTCTAATGCAATTCATGTGGAAAGGGCTTTGCGTCAACTATAGGTTCAGTGGGTAAATATAGTTGCTCAGGATTGATGGTGTTTGTGGGAATTCTGGGAGGTAAAGGAGCCCAGGCCAGAGACCAAGAGAGACCAGGTATAAGCTTCCAGTTGTCCCTTCCCCTCCTAGCGGAGCTGAGCCCCTCTATGGCTGACCTTGCTTACTCAGCCTCTAGCCCCTCCCAAGGTCAGGCTGATACAGCTTGGCAGGGGCTCTGGCTGAATCATGTGATTAGCATTAACTATCTGGCGAGGCCCAAGGCCTGAGTAAAACAGAGAGCGTCTTATCAGAGAGCAGAACGCAGGGACTTGCTTAGAGGTTATCTCCCAGGGCCTGTCAGGGGCCAGACCTTTCTTGGAACGTGCGGGATTGGAGCATCTCACAGCTGCCGAGCTTCCCTCTACCTCGGGCCCACAAACGGCCCCCATGGTACGTTTTGTTTCCTCTGCGGGACTGAAACCAGCTTCCCAAAAGAATCTGTCTTTTGTGGCTATTACCTGCCCAGAGAATTCATTCATTCTAAGCCTTCTCCTAACTGTTGGAGGGGACCCTGCTTCCAGCAGCTGTAATAAACTGTAGTCATGTGTGTAACAGCTTTTCTTACTCTGCAAAGAGTTCTAGTGAATCACTGAACTTGAGTGTGGTCTCGGGGACCCACGACACCATGTCGGATGCACTTGACGTTTCATCCACAATCACCTCGTGAGCATGGCACTGTTATCCCTGTGGCAGATGCAGAAACCGAGGCACAGAGGGTACGTACCGAAGATGTAGAGCAGGACTCTGGAGGCGACCTCTCTTGACTACCATCCCACACCAAAGCAGGGGACTTGCAGTGATGGGCTGGCTCCCTTTCCTGGGAGGTGCCATAGGGACGGCCCTGAGACCCTCCCACGTCAAGGAGTCATCCGTGACGTGGAGGAAGAGGAGGAAGAGGCAGGAGGCTTGGAGAGCTCAGGTGCACCTGTGTCCAGGTTGGGTTAGACAGGCGCCCTACCCGGAGACTGGTCCTCGCCTGGTGTTCTCTGCGGCAGGATTTCAAGCTTGCTTCTCTGTCAGGAGCTGCAAGTCACCTGATGCCCTAAGGCCTGATGCTGACTTCTTTGAGGCTTTGAGGAGACTTTTTTTTTT
Source organism: Mustela nigripes (assembly GCF_022355385.1). Taxonomy (NCBI): domain Eukaryota; kingdom Metazoa; phylum Chordata; class Mammalia; order Carnivora; family Mustelidae; genus Mustela; species Mustela nigripes. The sequence goes on along the minus strand of NC_081572.1, from coordinate 31,573,968 downwards.
TTTTTCAGGTAACAAGACACCTGAAGTAGTGATTGGTTCAGTAAGTCAGCAGTGACGGTCCGAGTGGGTACCCTGCATCCTCCCTCCACCTTCCCCACCACCCCGCCCAGCCCGTGGTCACGTGATCATGGTTGTGGGCGTGCCAGAATTGTGTCCCGCTCAGCAACTTCCAACAGGGGAAGGAAGGGGCAGGGCTTTTCTTGCAAGTCTCCCATTCATCAGAAAGGAAACCCTTTTGCAGGATCCTTCTGGCAAACTTTCTCTGACATCTCTTTGGCTAGACCTGAGGTGTTCGCCTGTCCTAAACCAATTGTGGACAAAGAGGACAGCAATGGCCACAATTCAGCCCCAATGGACACCTCAGTGACCCAAGATTTGAGCTTCCAGCCGTGAGTGTGTCTGTTGGGTGGCAATCAACCCCATCTGCCACAACCTCGGCCTTACCTTTTCTATTTAATAGATACCGATGGTTGGGGTGCCTGGGGGCTCGGTCAGTTAAGCGTTTGCCTTCGGTTTGGGTCATGATCTCAGGGTCGTGGGATCGAGCCCTATGTCAGGCTCTGGGCTCAGAGGGGAGTCTGATTGGGATTCTGTCTCTCCCTCTCCCTCTGCTTCACCCCCAATTGCGTGGGTGCTCTTTTAAATAAATAAATCGATAAAATCTAAAAAAAACAAAAAACAAAAAACAAAACTGAATGGTTTTCTCCCTGCCAATAGCCATAGTTCTCAACCGCTAGTACAAGCTACAATACTCTGCTTGCTGCTTCTGGGCAACTTCTGGTCCTTAGAGGGCTCCTGAGATCTTACTACACATGGTCCCGCCTAAGGGCGCCTGGCTGGCTCAGCTGGTTCAGCAGCTGACTCTGGATTTCAGCTCAGGTCATGATCTCAGGGTCGTGGGACTGAGTGCCGTGGTGGGTGCTCAGCAGGGATCTGCTTGAGATTCTCTTTCTCCCTCTCAAACAAATAAATAAATCTTAAAAAAAAAAAAAAAAAAAAAGACACATTGGCTCCATATTAGGAAAACCTGTGGCAGCCAAGGGAGCACTCCCTGGGACCCCCCCAAGTCCTGTGTCTGCTGCAAGCTGGGAGCTCAGGTGAGGGGCAAGATGGCTGAGTGCAGGAGAGCTGAACACGTAGCCTTTCCCATGGGAAGCGACAAAGTTCAGCTGCCACAACTTCAGTTTTCCTGACAGCTAGCACTGGGAAGGAGAAGGCTCTGAGGGACAGCAGGGCTGGGCAGAATTGGGTGGTGTGGGTGGAAAGCAAGGGTGTGGGTCTGGGCATTGTCTTCATTCCTCATGCAGAATGTGGCCTCCTGTTCTGATCCAGTCCATTTAGTAATTCCTGAAGTGCTAAGAACATCAAGCATTGGCCATCGTTCCTGCCCCTTGGACTTTCATCAGGTGTAGATCTTTCCTTGTTTCTCCCTGGAAAAACAGTTGGGCAGCGTCTCAACATGTTGAGCATAGAGTTATCATGTGACCCAGCAATTGCACTTGTAGGTATGTGCCCAATGAACATAGGTCCGCACAACACTTATACGTGAATGTTCATAGTATTAGTCGCAATAGCCCGAAAATGGAATCACCCAAATGTCTGTAAAGGGATAAATAGGGTGTGGTACAACCATACGCCAGAATGTTATTTGGCCATAAAACAGGAAGGAACTACTAATCATATAGTACTGTGCTAAGCCAAGAAGCCAGTCGTGGAAATCCATATGTTATAGGACACCATTTACGTGCAAGGTCTGCAACAGGCCAATCTGTAGAAACAAAAGGCAAATTAGTGGGTGCCTGGGGCTGTGGGGTTGGAGGCATAGGGACAGCGACTGCTAGTGGGTATGACAAACGGGCTCTAAGGTCTCTGTGCACTTTAAATAGGTGAATCATATGCCAAGAGAATTATATCTCAATAAAGTTGTTAAAAAAATAAAGTGGAAGTACAAATACACAGTGGAAAAAACAGAAATGATGCTATGATTTACAATTCCAATCCCTTTTAATATTGAGAGACACAAATCAAGACTAGGATTTTTTTATTTTTTTAAAGATTTTATTTATTTGTCAGAGAGAGCACAAGCAGCAGGAGCAGAGGCAGAGGGAGAAGTGGCCTCCTCACTGAGCAGGGAACCTGTTGTGGGACTCAACCCCGGGACCCTGGGATCAGAACCGGAGCCGAAGGCAGACGCTCAACCAACTGAGCCACCCGGGGGATCCAAGACTAGGATTATTTAAAATTGTTTTTATTTTATGGACATTCTAGAGCCTCCTGGACTCCAGAATTTACTTGGATAGCATATGTAAAAAGTGCACATAACAGGTGCATCACAAATGATAATTGAACCCAAACAACAAGCAAGGCATAAAATGTTACGATCGATGACCTTGAGTGACCTCCACCATCTCCAAGAAGTCTCAAGAGTGTGGCAGTGTGTGGAAGACATTCTGTTGTGCCCAGCTGCATGCCTGACTCCCTTCTCCAGGGTCATGGGAGACGGAAATGCTAGGTGGAGATCAAGCCCCGCTGCTCCCTTCCAGCCTGGAAGATACCTTCTCTGGGGTAAAGACAGCATCTGGACTATGTCGCCCAACATGCTGTCTGCAGCTGTCACGTGACCACATCTTATTCAGAGGTCTTTTCTCTGGCATGTCTTGTTTCCAAAGGCTTTATCTGGTGAGATCTCTTGGTTGACCTCTTGCTTATCTCATCTTCCTTTGGATTTCCTTTCAACAGCAGGAAGGGGTCCTGGATAGGCATTCCAGCTCTCAGACAGACCACCCTGGTTTGAGTTCCAACCCTACCCTCAGCTTCTGTACAGCACAGGGATGTGACTTTACCCCTGCAGCGCCGTCCAATAGAACTTACTGTGATGACGGAAATATTCTAGAATTCTGAGCTGTCAGATTTCCCTGGTACCCATGTCTGGCTATTGAGCTCTTGAAACGTGGTGAGTGAGATTTAGGAACTGAATTTTATAAATTTTATGTAATTTTAATTAACCGTATGTGGCTGGTGGCAAGCCTCAGTTTCCCCATATTCCCACAGGGATAACAGCACTGCCTACCTGGTTGGGATTGTTGGGTGAATTAAGAGAGGAAATATACGTATGGCAGTATAATTGACTGAGATTTTATTTTTTTTTAATTTTTTTTTATTTATTTATCAGAGAAAGAGAGAGGGAGAGAGCGAGTACAGGCAGGCAGAGAGGCAGCAGAGGCAGAGGGAGAAGCAGGCTCCCTGCTGAGCAAGGAGCCCGATGTGGGACTCGATCCCAGGACGCTGGGATCATGACCCGAGCCGGAGGCAGCTGCTTAACCAACTGAGCCACCCAGGGGTCCCTTGACTGAGATTTTAAATACAGTTTGGTTCCCTAACCCACAGATAGGCTGTGTTCCCTGCCGCAGGGACTCTTGTTTGTGGGACCCCCAAACAGATGTTTTGATAAACCCAGAAGGGAATCTTGGCATTTGTGCTCAGAAGCGTAAGTTACGGAGAGAAATTATGCTGGATCAGTCCAGAGTGCAAGGTGTTGGAATTGCAGAAGGTGGAGGCAGAAGCCAGGTCAGGAGGCTGGATCTTTGCATTCAGCCTGGTGCACTGGGCTGGGTGTGAGCGAGCAAGGGGCTCCTGTCCTCAGGGTGAGATAGGCTGCGTCTCTCTCTCTCTCTCTTCATTCGAAAGCACAAAGGGAGTTCCTTTGGGGGATAGCCAGCATGTTGTCATTTGGAAAGATAGTCAAGTCAAAGCTCACAGGGACTGAGGTTTAAAACCAAGGTCCGGGGCACCTGGGTGTCTCAGTGGGTTAAGCCTCTGCCTTCGGCTAAGGTCATGATCCCAGGGTCCTGGGATCGAGCCCCGCATTGGGCTTTCTGCTCAGCGGGAAGCCTGCTTCCCCTTCTCTCTCTCTGCCTCTCTGCCTACTTGTGCTCTCTGTCTGTCAGATGAATGAATAAAAATCTTTAAAAAAAAAAATAAATAAATAAAACCAAGGTCCAAGTGGAAATGTTACCTCCCCGGGCTGGAATCGGGACTTTGAGGTTGCAGAGTCCGAAGGTCAGAGCTGGGAGCCCTAGCCCCAGAAAAAGAAGAGGTTTCTGCCATGGGCCGGCAGAGCTTCAGACACAGGATGGGGAGTCCAGCTAGCCCAGAGTGGATGCTTTGACTTTCAGACATCCATCCTCATTGGAAAGGTTCTCAAGGACGCTCGACAAGTGGGGGTGTGAGAGAGATGGGGAAGGCAGGCCCCATGCCTGACACACTGAGAGAGGACTGAAGTGTGTTCGTGGTTCCAGTGTCCTTGGCGTGTGTCTGTCACCCTCCCGCCGGGTTATTGCTTCAGGAAGGAGAGCATGGCCCCATTTCTGGGTTTGACAGTTCTGGTGGAGTCAAACTTGTCTCTACTAAATAAATTAGATCTCTCCAGGGCAGATCAATATTTAATGTGGGGTTTAAAAAGACCGACTCAGGAAATGAGTTTAAAAGTGGAAAATTTGCCTTAGGTAGCAATTTCTGAAATACGGCGGTATCAGGGGACAGATTATTCAAACCCAAGCCGTGGATAATATAAAAACAGTTGAACAAACCAAGTTCTGCTTCCTGAGCATCGGTGACTCTGAATCCCCAGCTCTCTTGCGTGCTCCTCACAGGGCGTTAGTGTCAGCTGGAAGAGGCCATCTACTGTGACAGTCTCTTCCAAAGATGGCCAACTCCTGCACAGCGGCCCCCTCCCTCACCTGTGGCAGACATCACTAATCAATCCCAGGCTTCTCTCCTTTCCACTTGGAGGCAGACTCATTTTTTTTCTCAACACCGCACTCCAGGCAGCCACCATCTATCAGCCAGCCTGCATGTAATGTGAAATTTATTTCCCACCCTCCCCTAGTCCAAAATCCTCACTTAACAGAGGAGAAACTCAAGGTTACACAGTGAGTTAGGGGGCTGTCTAGGACCAGGGTCCGCTTGAGCAGACGTCTCCTGCTGAGAATGCATGAGAGGTTAGGGTTCCATCAGAGATCCTTTTACTGATTCCTCTGTGAGCAGCACAGGGCTTTCCCAGAGTCGCACTGAATGCTTTGTTCTAGAGCTAAAACTGAAGAATTTCACAGCTAGAAAGCGGCTTAATGGTCGTCTAGTTCTGCTTGTTCTGTCATGGGAAAAATGAAACCTCAGAGAGGTCAAGTCACCTGCCTAAAGACACACAGCTGGTTGCTCTCTTCTCTCCATCAGTAATATGCCTTCTGATGCTGGAGCTCTCATTTTGAGGCCTTGGACAAATCACTCCAATGTTTGGACCTCCAGCAGTTAGACCCTCAGTGCCTAAGACTTTCAAAAAGTGTGCACAGTAAGAAATGTACAGCATCTTTTTTGATATATATAATTTTTAAAGATTTAATTATCTATTTGACAGAGCACAAGCCAGGTGAATGGCAGGCAGAAGGCAAGGGAGAAGTAATCTGCCTGTAGAGCAGGAGGAGCCCCCATGGGGGATCTGATCCCAGGACCCCAAGATTACAACCTGAGCCGAAGGCAGTCACTTTACCAACTGAGCCATCCGGGCACCGCTATTTTTGGTGTATTTTGATGTTTACATGGATATGTTCAGATTTAGCTTTCTAATAATATTTTGTTTGGCGGATGCAAAAACTGGTTTGTATTCTCTAAACAAATAGTAACTAGGAAACTAGATATGTGCTGGTCCATGGAGAGGTGTCTGTTTTCCGTGAACATCTTTTCAGACTTTTTTTTTTTTTTTTTTTTTTGTATGCACATGTGAGCAGGAAAAGGATGGTCCCTAGGGGAGAAAAGAAGCCTTCTCTCTCCAGAGTGGAGGGGCAGTGCCAGGTTTAACGTGACTGGTGTGGTCTCCATTTTCCCATCCACAAAATGGCAAGGGTGATAGTTTTCCTCCCAAGTTCAGAGGCAGATCATAAAGGTCAAATGGAATAATGTCTGGGAAGGAGTTTTTGAAAAGTAAGGGATTATTGTGACAGGCAAAGGGGACGAAGCTGGCAGATGGAGGCGAGCTTCTCAGGAGCGAAAGGCGGGGGCAGGGGGCAGCGAAATAAGAGGCTGCCTTGGCATCAGAACGTGGGCAAGAATTTCCATGCCCTCATTACCATGGCGCTCCTGTCAGACTGAAACCAACCTCTGCTTTACTGCTCGACGTGCTGTGATATTTTAGGAATGGCAGCCCAAAGGAACACCACGTTTGAAAAAGGTCGCTTTCCTGAATTTGCCACCGGGCATTATTTTTATGCCACTGTGCTGTTACCCAACTTCAAAATATACATCATATTTATATTGCCTCTGCTAAGCATATATTTTTATTTTATTGCTTAACATGTGGGTGACATTTGGTTATTGAATGTCTGGAGAATTGGACCCGGTTGTGGTGGTGGTTTTCATCCTTCCTTTCGTAAGTGCTTGCTCTGATGTATTAATCTTTACAAAAGGAATGAGACAGGGACACATAAGCATTCGCACTCACACACACACTAATCACATTGCCATTTTATCTCACTTTGCGGGTGTGTGGCTACATTTATAAGAGCCGACAGATCTGAAATAGGTGGTCTGAACTGATTCAGATGGGGAACGATGAAGCCCGCAGCCTCCTGGGGTAAAGGCTGAGGGAGAGAGTGAGAGAGAGAGAGAGAGAGAGGGAGGGAATGAGAGAGCACCTTTTGTCTTGTTTGTGAAGGACACACCAGGCAAGAGGCAAGGATTGAGCCACGGTGAGCCTGGGCTGGAGGAGACCCTGGGGATATATTTATAGGTCTATAAAAATATAGACATGTGTTTTATAGATATTTTATATCTTCTATATTCATCTATCTATCTAGCACCGCCCATAAATCCTGATCCGGGGCTCCATCAATGGTTACTGCACTAAGGAACCAAAGAATGGCTCTATCAACCATTTTTTGAGGTTGTACCCTGTGCGACAGGTTTTACGTGCCCTCTCTCTCAGTGCCCCCAGCATCCCCACCAAGCAAGGTCGCGATTTCAAATTTAAAAAGAAAGGAAACCAGGCTCCTCAGAGAGGGAGACGTAGAACTGTCATATGACCCAGCAATTCCACTCCTGTTTTGGGTGGGTACCCAAAGGAATTGAACGCAGGGATGCAAGTGCTCGTACCTGAGTGTGACAGCAGCTTTATTCACAATGACCGAAAGGTGGAAATAGCTCACGTGTCCCATCAGCAGACGCGTGGATAAGCAAATTGTGGTCTACTGTGCAATGGAATATCATTCCGTCATAAAAAAGAATAAATTGCCGATGATAACATGACAAATAGTCCATTTATAGGAAATGTCCAGAATAGGGAAAGCTATGGAGAGAAAGCAGATTGGGGCTTGCCAGGGACAGGTGTGGCATGATGGATTTGAGGGAGGCTCACTGTGGGGTCATTAAATGTCTGGAACCAGCTGAAGGTGGTGGGTGCACTACACCATGAACGGACTACGTGCCGCTGAACTGTCCACTTGCAGACAGGTTATTTGATGGTATGTGAATTTCACCTCCATTTTAAGAAGGGAAACTGGGTCTAGAGGGTGTGGCAGGCCGGTGACATCCACAGCCCTGATCACCCTCCTTGCTGTGTCCTTACCACTTGCACTGCGGCTTTACAAGCCTCTTCTGTTCTGACTCTGGACTTGGCCAAATGACCCTCTGATCAATGGGACGGCAGCGAACCTAATGGAGAGGCTTGGAAAAGCCCACATGTGTTTCCACTCACTGTCTTGGACTTAAGCACCGCCAGGAGAACAAGCTCAGGCTAGGCTTCTGGAGGATGACATGGAGCCGAGCCCAGGCGTTCCGGCCAAGGCCATCCTACACCAGCCAGCCCCAGCCAACCTGCCAGCTGCCTGCCGATGCACGAGTGACCTCGGCCAAGATCAGCCAAGCCTGGCTCACATCAGCGGACTGCTCAGGCTACTGCTAGATTCGTAAGAAACAAGAATGGAGTGTTGTTTTAAGCCATTAAGTTTTGAAGTGGCGGTTTTACAGTAAGAGCTAACTGATCGAGGTTGCATAACTTGCCTGGGGTCTCATATCGAGTCAGGAAAAGCAGAACTCATTCCAGAGATGGGTTTGGAATGCGCTGTTTTATTCAATTGTCACCTTCATTTTACAAATGAAGAAAATGAGACTCAAAGATTGTGAGGGTGGGTGAAGAGAGCAGGGCAGGGGGTGGGTAGGGAGAGTCAACCTTCCTGTCCTTGGTGAGGAAGGAATGTCACAAGCAAACCCTTCCAGCCTCCCCCTAAACCTTAGCCAGTTGTTGTGGGAAGGTACTGAAATGCTGGTGTTGGTTTCCAATGTGCGTTTCAAGAGGGATCTCTGTAGCTTTCCATCGGTTTTTGGCAAGGCTTCCCTCCTGTCCTGCCCTGCCGGGGGCACTGGCTTGCTGGTGGAAAAAGTAAGGAAGATTACCTGCCTACGTACTATTCTTCTCCCCTAAAACATTGCCCAAGTGTTATCCTGGATCTTTAGAAGATCTTAATTTTGTGAGGCAATGGGTTGCTAAGATGAGGGTTGCCTGATCAGCACTGGAAACAGGGTCCCAAGGAAGACAGGCAACTCACACAGACCACCTGGTTTAGCGTGCTTGGACCCAATTATTAAAACGGTGCTATTTCTTGGCAGCCTTTCTAACAAAGAGATTGCGGCAGTGATCAGCTTACCCTCACCCCCCGGAGAAAAATGGTTCCCACTTGTGGGAAGAGCCACACGGATCTGTATAATCGAGAGCCAGGGTGGGGGGCGCAGGGAGAGGAGGGGAGGCTTTTGGGGACTGGGGGTGAAGGAAGAGTTTTTGGGGCATTGAGGAGCGGCACGCCTGACTGGCAGGGTAAGACGCAGGCAAGAGGACAAATGGGATTTTGAGAAGTGCTTTTGGGGTCCATGGCTGTGGGTCTTATTGACTGAGTCAGGAATGGCCCGAGGCTGTGCTCTTGGCCAGATGGTGCCCCGAGACTGAGCCATGTGAACCCACACTTTAGAAGGGTTCCATCAGGCACCCTTGTGTGTGTCTGTGTGTGAACCGGAGGTGGTAAATGGGAAGTCTATTTCCAGTTCCTATTCCAGCCATCACCCTGGCCACCTGGATTTCGAAAGAGGCTGAAGAATATGGGGATTTTGCCACTCGCAGTCAGTGGAGCCCCGCCTGCTCACAGATGCTGCGGGGCCTCCCCTCGCTGGCATTCCTGAGCCGCAGGTCCCGGGTCTGAGCAGCTCTGAGCAGCTCAGAAACCTGGGGGTGTCTGGGAGGACCCTGATGGCTGCTGTGGCACTTGTAAGATGGGGCTCTTCTGGTCTGAGTAGTCTCCGCGCCTCGCCGGTGTGGGCAGGAGACTCGCGCAGAACCCGGACTAGGCAGACAAGCTGGGGGTGAGATGATCCTGTCACATACGGCCAACCTGTACCCAGCCGCGTACATATTTACTCCCTACATCTCACACCAGGTCACACGTATCACTCCACATACCCTATGACAGGCCACCCGTGTACCACAGGCCACAACGACACCGCCGGTCACATGCACATCAAAGCACAAGCTATAGAAACACCATATAACATGTCAACTCTACTCCCCGTCCCTCGTAAATCACACGGCACACCCACACTTCCACACACCACACACAAATTATCCCCATACATATGCTACTGTGAGACACACCCATCACCCCCCCACACACGTCCCAACCTACACACAGACTTGACACGCTTCCTACCCTGTGCTGCACATGCACCCTCGCGTATCCCCCCTCCGTGCCCCGAGCCGCAAGCACCTGGCATATCCCCGTGCCGCACCCCCTCACCCCACTTCCCTTCTCACTCTACCCCGGGAAGAAGCATAAAGGCATCTCCACGCTCCTCTTCATGGCAGGAAGCCCAGAGGACATGGACGATGGGTGGGGGCGGAGGGAGCGCCTGGAAGCAGTCACATGCTTTTGGCATCACGCAGGCACCTGGTACAATGGAATATTTTATGAGCTGCTGGATCTGGAGTTTTTGAAACTTCATGTAAATCAGATGATCCCTTTTTCCTCCCTGAAAAGTAAGGCCGTGGATGTTGTCTTGAAGGGGTCACTTTATTATGCTCGGGGTGACTGACAGATAAACAGGTTGTAACAAAGCCTTTCCAAAACTTCCGGGGTCCCACCGGGCAGGTCTTGGGGAGACCCCGAGGACCTGCTCCTGTTGCGGGGGGCTTGCAGACTAGCTCAGCGGCCAGGGTGTAGAGACCGAGGGCACCGGCAGATCGGCCTGCGAGGGAAGTGTACGTTCATGGCAGTGGAAGATGATCGGGGGTGAGGGGATGGGCCGGTGGTCACCATGACGGCAAAGGGCCCAGCTTTGGGGGCGGAGGGGCCTGGGAGTGGGTCCTGGTCCTGCCTCTGGGGTGCTCAGTTTTCTCATCTGAAAAGAGGGACCATAATAACAGGCCCTACCGAAGGGTGCTTCAGAGGGCCAAATCCAAATGAGGACTCCTGGGGCTGGCACCCGTTAGGCGCTCCAGGAAATTGGCTGCTATTATTATGATGACTATTATTATCATTTTCTTTGGAGTCTGGTCCCCCAAGCGATGGGAGAAGATGAGATCCAGAGCTCAGCGGAGGGGTCAGCCTTGGAGAAGGAGGGGGAGGAACAGGCAGGAGGAGGAGAGCCGGGTGAGGATGAACATTGCGAGCTAGAGGCCGGGGGGAGGCAAGAGAAAGATGGAACCCGAGTCGGCTTGTAGGCTGGTGGTTCTCGGCCCTGGCTGCTGGTGGACATCATTTGGGGGCTTTTTTAATACTCCCAGGCCCCACCCCGGGAACCTGTAACTGGTCCGGCAGGGCCCAGGGCTCCGAATCTGGGAGAGCGACCTTGATTACTGCAATGTGCCCTCAGGGTCTAGAGCTCCTGGTGCAGGCAAATGGCTGGAGGTCTGCACAGTCAAGCTGCAGGTGGGCATTCTCCTAGCTCTTTCGGGGTCTAACATTTGAGAATGTCTTGCCCGTGGATCTCTCCACTGGATCTAATAGAACGGACGCAGGTGCGGACTCACCCCCTCCCTGGGAGCCCCATGTCCTTAAGTGAGGGGGACCTGGCCGCTGGCCTGGCTGAGGAGTGGTGGGGGGTGGGGGGGGAGGGAAACAGGAGGCTCCATGGACACAGGCTCCTGGGCCTGAGGGAGACCCAGAGCAGGGCCTCGTGGCAGCTCAAGCCCTGGGCCATCTCCAGCAGCAAGCGGCTGGACCAGAGTGGGTGGGCCTTCCTCAGCACCCATGTTGGCCCAAGCTCCTCAGCCCCAGCCAGCCCACCGCCCAGCCTCCCCTTCTAGACTTACAGCCCCTAAACCCCTCAGTCCTCCAAGGGCACAGGGCTGCTTCCTGCCTCCTGGTCTCTGCCTGCTGCTTCCTGGCCCCACTCCGCTCTCAGCCCCTCCCTCCCCCAGGTCACAGCCCTCCACCGGCTTACTCCTCCCACCCTCTCAGACCACTCCTGCAGGAAGCCCTCCCAGACCACTTCTCTACCTTGGCTCCGAGCCCTGGTGCTTCCCTAACTTACACCTTTGCTCAGGTGCATTTCAGCTTTTTTTTTTTTTTTTTTTTTTTTTTTTTAAGCTCTGTGTTGCAATCATCGACTATAACCCCTTCAGGAGTTTCTGGGTTATATTTATATCCTGGTATCCCTGGGCCAGCCACCTGCAGGTACTCAGTTAAATTTGTAAAGAGGCACACAAGCCACACATGTAGGAATGGAAGATGGGGTTCGTGGCTCTCTTCTCCCCGCCTTGGGCTTGCACATGCTCCGTGAGTGAGAGAGCGGCTCAGCCCCAAGGCCGTCTCTGCGGGGCCTTGGGTGCTGCTGGGGAGATCGCACGCGTCTGGAGCTGCTGGGCACTGTGTGCCTCTTGCTTCCCGTCCTGCGAGGAGGAGGAGCTCCAGCTCCGCATGAGTCTTCCAGCTCTGGGCCCCCCGGGTCGCGCGCCCCTGGAAAGCAACGTGGCATCTCAGTGAGTCTACTCTTCCGACCTCACGCTGAGTACAGAGATCTATCCTGGGTGCCCTCTGTGTGAATGAACCTGCCCCTCCGTCCCGGCTGCCCTGCTCCGGCCCTCCGTTCCCCTTTCCTTCCCTGCAGGGCCCCTCATCCCTAAGAGGCAGTGGCCAGGGTTTGGACACCTGGATGTGAGGTGCCTGAGAGGACTCGGTCTCCCTGCTGAAAGCCAAGGTGGACCCAGCCGTCAGCCCTGGCCAGGGGATCACGTCCTCTCTCTCAAGGATGGTAGCTCATGCTTCTCCCTCCCTCTTGCTACCCTTCTAGGTGGTTAAGAGGCGGGCTGGGTTCTGGCTCCGCTATTGTCCCACGTGCCCTTCAGCAAGTCCCTTCTCCTCTGTCAAAGGAGGGGGTGGGCCTTGGTGGTCTTCAGCACGGTGATTCTCCAGGAACTGGGATAGGCCTGAGCCCCCTCTCTGCAGGGGCATCGCGCCACCTTGCTCAGGGTCTGAGCTCTACCTCTGCTCCCAGTCACTCGGCAGGCAGAGAAACGGAGGGAGCAGGCTCCATTCCCCTATTGGGGCAACCTGGATGGGGCGGATTGGTGAACCCCTAAGCTTACACTCTCTCATACCACCCTCTGGTTCCTAGAATTTGCTCCATTGTCTGTTGGGGTGGGAGGATTCTGCTCAGAGATGGACAGAGCTGCCCCTTTTCTTTGCCCCTGGCTCTGAAGTTAGGGCAACCTTGGTCTGTAGCCCCTGGGGAAAGGAATGGAGTAGAACATTCCACTGGCTCTCCACCTCCTCCCTGAAGGCTGATGGTTGCACATAGGCCTCCTGACTGCCCTCAGGCTGGGGAGACTCTGCTTTCCCATCATCTTGGCCCCCAGCCAGCTTCTCTCCACATCCCTTGATGCTTCTCAAGGAGTCCCTGTTCTGGGGCCCAAAGCCTGCAGTCCTGTTGGCCCAACCAAGCTCAGGGTGGCCAGGACAGGTGGCAGCCCCCTTCTCGCCTCAAACAGATGCCATCAAGCCATCAGCCCGTCTCTTTTTCTTTCTCTCTCTCTTTCTTAATCAATTCCCGTGACAAATGGGTTTGTGAAGGAGGGCAGCCTGCCCCGGGCATTCTGCACTTCAGTCGGGATGGCAGAAGGAGCCGCATTCATGAAACTATAATGCACTATCTGAGCACATTTCCCAGTAACTGGACCCCTGCAGAAAGGGGGCGGCCAGGGCCTTCCCTCCCATTAGGGAAGGCAGCCTCACCCTTCCCTCCAAGTGCAGATGGAGGTGTCACCTGGCCTCCCCATGGGGCCAGGAGCTCGGCTCACTGGGGGACCTTTGGGGGTGGCACGGTTAGAAGGACAGGCGGCAGCACACGGTTGTTGTGGGAACACTGGGCTTCAGCCTAACAAAATGCTAAAAAAACCGGAAAATCCACAATTCTTCTTGGATGCATCATAGAACAGGGGTCACTGGGCAAACGGCCGCCCCCTAAGTTGGAAAGACGGACGAGAGGATATAGACAACCACAGCTCTCCTGAGCGGAAACCACTGCGGGAACAGGACGAGTCCGGCTCTAACCGATGGGCTGCCGGAGGCTCAGACAGATAAACACTCCAGAGGGACCCCGTCACATGGAGCTCCTGTGTGTTTTACCAGGTTCTTGACAGTAAAGACTGGAAAAAGATCCCATCTTGCTTCCTGCCTGGGGATGGGAAAAGGGGCCGTTCGGAAATACTCAGAGCATTCTGTTCCTAATAAGCCCTGCTCTCCAGAGCAACTAGTTAACCGGAGCTTAACCTGCTGGGGTTTCACTGGAGCCTGACTGACCTGGGGGCAGGGAAATGCCCGCAACCTGGGGGCAGGGAAATGCCCGCACCGGCCCCCGCTAGCCTCCCTGTCCCACCTAAGGGGAGCTGAAAAGCTGAGAAGCACTTGTGCATAGGCTCCCAGAAAGACAGAGGTCTAACCCCAGGGCTCTAGAACATTCCCCTCCCCCACACCTCCCCCTCAAACCGTGGAGGGTGTAGATGTGCTATGGGCTCAGTCCTCATCACCGTCCTAAAGCAGGGGCAGTCATCTCTACACACAGAAGAGGAAGCTGAGGGTCCCAGGGTTTCAGGGACCTGCTAAGGACTCTATACATAGCCAAACAGGAAGCAGGAGTTGGATTATGTCTATCCTGGACCGTGGACTGGTACAACTGCCCTTCAGCCCCCTGTGTCGTCTTGCCCTGGAGCATCCTTAAGGCTGAAGCTCTGCTCCTTTCCCAGACCAGGTGGACACCTTGGCCACACAGGTGATTGAAAACCGCTCACCCTGATGCCACTCTGGGGAGCCAGCCGTGGGGAATCTAGGGGCTAAGCTGCCGAGGGAAAGAGGTTTGGGAGGCAGGGTGCACCCAATGTCCCTCTGGGGCTCTTCTGCCCCAGGGAGCTAAGGTCCTGTTCCAAGCCCCTCAAGGGCCTAACTGTCTTCCCAGCCTGAGACCTGGGCTCAGAGGGGTGTGACGATGCCCAGGGAGGGACCCAGGTCTCATGCGGAGCTGCCAGAACCGGCCTGAGTCCACAGCCCCCTTCTCTGCCTTCAGAACTTCACCCGGTCAACCTAGTGGGACAGATGCGAGGACACCCCTCTCCCCAGACCCTCCTGCTCACAGTGGCCTCTGTGAGGACTCAGGGACACCCTGTCTCCATGATACATGGCAATGCCCTTTGTTGGATGCTTCCAGAAGTAATTTGGGTTTCCTGGCAGAGGAAAAGGGAAAGAACTCTAGGTCTCCCATCTGCTCACCAGTGACAAGTATAGGGAGTGAGTGTGGGGGTTATGAGGTTAGCTCTGCCCTGGGGAAGTGTGGCTTAAAGTCCTGATTCCAGCTGTGTGACCTTGAATGAGCTCTCTAGCCTTGGTTTTTCCTCCTGAAGAGTGAAGGTCATTCCAGCCAATTTGCGGGGGTGCTGTGAAGACTGGGAAGTGGTTTATAGAGAGTTTTAGCTCCTGGTGCCAGGAGGTGACAAGCTGTCGGTGCCATTATGGCTGGGGGACCTGCCTTTCTGGGACAGCTTCAGAGAGACTATGAGTCTGCCATAAGGCAATGCTCAAGGGCAATCACCCAAGCCCTTGGCTGGGTGACCTTGAGCCAGTCACTTTGCCTTACTGGGCCGAGTTTCTCCCTCTGTGAGCAGGAAGGGCCTCTTGGGATGGCTGGCCTACCCTGCCACAGGCAGGATCTCGGGCCGGGCCGCAGGGGGCAGGGGAGCCTATAGGGAACTGGGGGGGCTGCGGAGGGGGCACCATAGGGGGCCGAGGGGACTGCAGGGGGCAGGGGAGCACACGCAGCCCTCCAGCCCTCCAGAGGCCCCACTGCCACAGTTGCAGACTCTATTGTTAGTGCGTTTGAAATTTCCGGACAGACAGAATGAGCCATCTGAAGCGAGAGTTTCATTTCCGTGGCCGCCCTGTTGGGCCATCTCCTGGGGAAGGCACGTGAGTGACAAGCTATAATTAAAGCCTCAGCTTAAGTCTGAGTTAGAGAAGGACGGTCTTTCAGTCAAGCACTCTGGTGGGGACAGACCTTTCCGTCTGCGTGTCTCCCCAGATCCTGTCTGGCTGCTGGAGCAGGCTGTCCCTGTCCTTGTGACCTTTACTGACCTGGCAGAAGCTCTCCCACATTCTCAGGCTTCAGGCCCATCTGCCTGCTTCCCTGAGAAACCTGCAGAGCTGTAAGGCTGGGCTCTGGGGCCCAAGAGAGAGGCCTTTGTGCCACGGCCCCAGGAGGCCACCTGCCTGGGAGAGGGGGAGGGGCAGACTGTGCCTGTTGGAGCTCCCGCAGTCTGCAGTGGAGACCCTGAGACCTGTGTCGGGTGACAGCACTGCTCTCCAGTTCTACCCGCCTGCAGCCCTGAGGCCTGCCTGCGAGGGCGAGAGGTGCCCCTTGGGGCCACACCGCCGGGCTCTGTTCCCCTCCCAACGGCATCTGGACAGTGATTTCTCTTCCTCAGCAACCCCCAGCCCCCAGCGGTGTTTCTCTCTCTCTCTCTCTCTCTCTCTGGGGCCTTACTCTTCCATTTGTTCAACAACGATTCGTTAGGGACCTGCGCTCTGCCCCAGAACACAGTGGGAACAAGAGAGTTTCCCCCAGCTTCCAGAGCGGGAGGCGGCTGTTAGGGCAGATCAGGGCAGCTCAAGGCCCACGCGAATGCCACCCCCCCCTCCCAACTCCCTCAAGCCAAGGCCTCCCCCGAGCCTGCTGGGGAAGGGAGCAGGGGGGCCACCTCCCCCACTCAGGTGTGCTGCTCTGTAGGTCCGTTCCTGCTCCAAGCCCTACCCCCACCCCAGCAAGCGAGCGTTCTCACTCCTCCAGCCTGGGCCCAACTGTCCAAAGCCAGTGGGTCACAGCCCCACCCATGTCCTCCTTCCCAGCCGCCTTGACCGCTGGCCTGCTTCTGCTAGTCGTGATCTCTCTAGCTCTTCCTTGGCAAGGAGGCAATGTTCCTACTTTACCCTGGGGACAGTGGGGTACCCACGGGGGTCCCTGACCGCCCTGCACGGTCCTAACTAGGACCATACTTTTCCTCTGGTCACTTATTTATTTATTGTGTGTGTTACTACACTTGTCATTTCTCATGCATCTGTGGTCACCCGAGGGTCCCCAAGGAGCAGACGTGTTCCTTCCACTTCTTTAGGGCCCCTTCCCGTGTGAGCACGTGGGTGGGCGGCGAGCGCCTGGCGGAGGCCTGGAGGCCTGCTCTTCCCGGTGCTCACGGCACCTTCGCACCTTCCACCGCCTTCTCTCAGGGCCAGGGAGCTGACACAGGGGCAAACTGTACCGGCCTCACTTGCCTGTCCGCCGGCTCTTCCTCAGGTTTGACAGTTGGGAGATGCTGCGGGGAGCCCTGCAGGAAGGGAAGGAGAGAGAGGTCAGGACACGTGTCTGTCCAGCTCCTTCCTCGAGGGACCACGGAGGCAGTGGCTGGGTCTGCGGTCCTGTCAGGCAGCCCCTGGGCTGTGGATCCCGCTCTCCCAGGCTTCTGTGACGGAAACTCCTAGAGGCCTGGGGTGGGGGTGGGGGGGCAGTGGTGCCGACCTCAGTGAATTCCTTTCCCTATCGCTGCTGTAACCAGGTGGCGTCAACAACAGACGAGTATTCTTTTCGAGTTCCGGGGGCTAGAAGTCCAAAATCAAAGTGATGGCGAGCGAGGCCCTGCTCCCTCTGAGACCCGCAGACAGGAATCCGTCCTCCCCTCTTCCCTCTGGCAGTGTCCTTGGCGGACGCCTCTTCTGTCCCTAACTCCGTGTCACAGGCATTCTCCCCTCACTGCTTCCTGTAAGGAGCCCCAGTCACATTGGAGGAAAGGCCCACCCCTCTCCTATGTGACATCTCCTTTACCACTGACATCTGCAGTGACTTTATTTCGAAATGAGGCCACATTCTGAGGTAGGGAGGGTAGGGGTGGGGAATGAGGTTAGGGATTCAACATAGCCTCTCTGGGGGATGCTCCTTATATCACTCCGGGGTTGCTTCCTGGTCAGCATTTCCTTACCCCTGTCCTTAGTGCCTTACAGAATCCTCTCCTTGAATGCTCCTCCATGACCTTTTGAAGATGCTATTTGATTCCAGCCCTGAGATGGATGCCTGCCCTGACCCTCCCTAGCTGTGTGACCTCAGGCAGGATGCTTAACCTCTCAGAGCCCTGATTTCTTCACCTCTGAAGTGGAAATCTTTTCAGACCTGTTCTGTGTACTTGGCTGTGGCCGAAAGCTCTTTGTAAAGCAAAAAGGCCCATAGCGCTGACGGGGCTCATTATCATCCTTGGTTTGTGCACAAGCGACGGTTGGGAAAGGTCCGTGTCTACATTATTCTCTTTGATCCGAACTGAACCTAGCACCACAAGCCAGTGCCTGCTGAATCAACGCTCCTGCTGTTGTTGATGGCGTCTCCTGTCCATCTTGGCCCAGCCTCGGGGAGGCTCCACTCGGAGCGGCTTCCCAGAATACAGTTCATCCAGGGCCAGTTTTAGGGTCCTTTTGATGTGGACTTCCACTGAACCCTGACATCACAGGCTGCTCCATCACCCGTCCTGGGAGAAGCCGGCATCCCCCCCGAGTGGAGCCCTTACTTTTAGTACGACAGCTATTTTATCTAGGCCGCAGGGAAACAGAGATATTTTAAGATGAGTGTGTCAGCTGGGGTCAGTTTCCGCTCGGCTATCACTCGCGCTGTCAGGAGGAGAGAGGCTTCAGCTGTCCGGCGGGAGCCCATCAGTCACTCCCGGCAGCCGTTAATCAGACAAAGGAGCCCTCACCGTGGTGTTTCAGAGAGGGAGACTGTATTATTGTTCATGCTCAACAAATAATTTTGGACAGGAGTTTTAGGCCCACAAGTAAGATCCCTTGTAGATTTCAAGTGCTTGGGTCCCGAAGATAGCCAACGGCCTTCCTCTTGGGTTCGAGTGGCTCTCATTTCTCTCCCGGCACAACTCTCTTTCCCCAAGCTATCTTCTTCCAGTCATTCAGCCAACATCCTCACTGAGCCTCTCTGTGGGCCAGGCCTCTGCCAGGTGCTAGGGACAGTCGTAGAGAGGGGAGAGGCTTATAAGCAAAGAGCTCCAGTGCCGCGTGAAAAGTGCGTGAGCTAAGGCAGGTGTAAAGTGCTCGGGGACCCGAAGGAATGAGTAGCTGTCCCCAGGTGGGAGGCGGAGAGCGAGGTTGCCCGGAAGGACCAGCCCAGCTGGGCTCCAAGGACTTCTGCAGGTGAATGGGGGACAGTAAGGACATTCCAGGAAGGGGTAAGAGCAAAGTTAGAGACATGGAGAGGAACACTTGGGATTGTGAGTGGGTTAACAGGTGGGGAGGAGGAGGAGGTGAGGCTGGGAGGCAGGGCTGTGGCTCCGTGATGAAGAACCTTGTCCACTTAGTAGAGCAGAAGCTCCAGGAAGGGCAGGCACCTTGCCTGCCTGGCTCCCCACCGTTTCCCTGCTCCGGGAACAGTGCCTGGCCAGAGGAGACATTCAGGAACCATTCCCTGAATCCAGGAAGGAGTAGTGCAGGCCAGGCTAGGAGCCTGATGCTGAACCAGTTCCTCTGTCAGCCCGCTGCCATCTCGCCGTTCTCCAGAAACACCTTGCGAGATTCCCAGAAGCCACCGGGTAACATTGGTTTTTCTCTAGCGGACGCTCAAGGCTTTACTGATCAGATCTCTCTTCCCCTTCTCCAACTGTATGTTCTAAGGCAGGAGTTGGCAGACCACGGACAACGGGCCAAATCTGGCCCATCACCTGCTTTTGTAGATCATTTTTATTGGACCCCAACCACGCCCACTGGTTTAGATGTTGTCTGTGTGGCTTTCCTTCTACAACACAGAGCTAAGGCTTTGCAATAGACCCCTTCTGGCCAGCAAAGCTGGAAATACTTACTGTTTGGCCCATTTGGAGAAAAACTTTGCAGCCCTGTGCTAAGTCTTTGGACCTAGCACCTTGAACGCAGCAGATGCTCTGTCTGTAGTTGCTGCACGAACCAATGAGTGAACTTCATGAGTGCACTTACCCCTACCATGTTCCTCCTGTCTTTTGGTTCACACTCTGCCTTGTATGCTCTTGTCACCTCTCAGGCCTGGGCACTCCCCGATGACCTATCAGCAAGACAGAGCCGTAGGGCAGGGCCGGACACCCCCATACACAGGGCCAGGACAGACAGATCTTGGGCCTTCATTTGGATATGGCTGCTAATGGAAGGTTCTGGCACCAGGGCAGCTGTGAACCCATGAGAAAGGCTGGGGTATCAGTCAGAGCTCTCTGACTTACAGAAACCTTATCCAACTGCAGAGGAAAACACGGGGGCTCATTGGGTGGGAAGCAGAGGCGGGTTCCAGTTCTGAGAAAATTCAAGAGTCTGGGCAAATCCAGTGACCAGGGTCGAGGAGGCCATGACCCCCTTTCCACCTACCCATCTTTCCCTCACCCCTCCTGTTGAGTCTACCTGCTTCCTTCTCCCCTTGGACAGACAAGTTTGCTCTCGCTGGCCTCAAGTATGGCCACCACCAGGCCTAGATGCCAGCCTTCCTCTGTTGTAATCTGCTGGGCCAGGGCCCCCCAAATCTCTAGTTAGGATGGTCTTCGGGAAGGACTCAGATTGGTCAGACGGGGGCTATGTAAGCAGTCTCTGAGTTAATCCCTATAGCAAGGGGCTTGAGTCCTCTGATTGGCCTGGTCTGGGACACATTGTGGGCGGGGTCTGTTACCAAAGGAGCAAGGACTGGCGCAAGCCTAGCTGGGGATCTGAATAGACATCCATTGGCAGGTAGCAGTGTCCCAGCAAATGGCACAGAGCCCCACTTATGGAGCGGAGGCTCCACGGGAGCAAGGAAGTGTCTTAGACACAACAGGAAGCCCTACTAGCAAACTGGGGCACAGAGTCAGCATCATACCAGCAGCACAGGGAACATTGCTGAGTCCCAGAATCTAGAGTTGGGGTTGCCTCAAATTCTTCCGGTTAAGATTGGTTCTGGGGACAGGTGTGGGTCTGGGCCTGCAGGGCTGAAAGACTCAGGGGGCTCAGTGGAAGGCACATGTGTGGGGGTGCTGCAGGGGCTGGGAACAGCCAGATTCTGCCCTTTCAGTAGGTCCTGCTCACATGTCCTTCCTCCAGGCCACCCTCTCTGACCTTCCCTCCTGGAAGGGCTCTCTTCCACCTCTGACTTCTCACTGAACACGGGCTCTTTTTTCCCCCTGGGCACTTACTACATTCCCTGCCCTGCTGTCTCTTTGTGACAGACTCTCACTCTAGCAGGAGAGAAGATGGAAGACACTAGGTCTTCTACTTGATTTCCCTGGAAGGCTTTAGCACTACCCCCTGTGCATCACACAGAGTCCCCAAAATTTAGATTTGAAAGCCACTTTCTGGTGGCTGCTTTCATGCTCTCGGGACACCTCCAGCGACACAGACTCTCTTCTTTCCCAGATTATCCCACGGAGGACAATTCTGATCCCACCAAAACACTGTCTGCCTCCTTGTAACCTCTTCTCAGTGGTTCCAGCTCATTCTGGAGGACCGCCAAAAAATTTGAGTTGCTCCTCTAAATTGCAGGCTTTCAAATATTTGAAGAACGTGATCATGGTACTTTCCTTCCATAGCGTCTCTCCAGGCAGACTCCCCAGGTCACTGTGACTTAGTGGTGGCCAGTGGGTAGCAGACTCAACATCCTGGGCAGGTCTGATTGGAGCAGAGCACTCCCAGTGTAATCTTACCAGGGCCATTAAAGGGGACTCCCTTGGTTTTGTGTGTTAGCGTGCTTACAGATAGGACCTAATAGAAAACCCAAGTGAAAGCAGCTCAAACATTAGCAAAATGGATTACCTCTCGAGGAGAAGTCCTAAAGCGGAGTGGTTTTGGTTCGTTCAATGCCGTAAGACAGACATCAGTGACCTGGGGCATATTTGTTTTTCTACCCTATATGCTCATTTGGCAGGTCTTATCATTCCAGATTCCTCAAGGTGCCAAGTGGGCTGCTGCAGTTCCAGACCTCACATGCTAGCAAGGTTTAGAGGCAGAAGAGGGGCAGGGTCCGGTGTTTCTAGTGGTTCTTTTTAAGAAAGAGGAAAACTTTACCCAAAGCTCCCTAAATGTGCTTGCCCCCATGTCTTCTTGGCCAGAGTTGGATTGACGGCCATTTTCAAAACTGTAAGTGGTGAGGAGAAAGGAATCACTTCAATGAGCTGAGGTTTATCACGATTGACCTCCTGGGGGGAGGGGAAGACCTGAATTCAAATACCAATTTCATCACTTTGTAGCTGAGCTCCAATAGCTTCCTGTGAATCACTAATAGCTTGATGTGAATCATTTAATCACTGAATCATGGCACTGACCTGTTTTCTTCTCAGTGAAAGGGGCTCACCGATAGGACCTGCCAGTAGGATCGGTGCACCATCATTTAAAGCAGCTGGGACAGGTGCAGGTACATCTAACGAATGCTGTTTCCTGTGCTTTCTTTCCTCTACGGGTCTCAGACCACGGACCATGCCACACCGGCTCCTACCGAGTTTCTTTGCTGCTTTTAAGCCCCGTTTCTCACATCTGATGTTTTTGAAATCTTTTTTTTTTTTTTTAAATAAAACCTAAATGCAGGAATTTATGTTTATCCCTTTTATATGTTTTTTGGCCCATTATTTCAACCTGTCAAGATAGTTTTGAGTCTCGATTCTGCCATCCTTTCTATTACCAATCCCTCCGGCTTTGTGTCATCTGCAAATTTGATAAGCACCTCTTCTGTTCTGGTTCATCCGTGTTGTCGAGAGAAGGGTGGAGGCAGACAAGGTCACGGGCTGTGCCTCCTGGGCTGTGGAAGCTGCCGGCCAGCCGACAGCGGGGGCCCATCACTGCCTCCCCGATGCCTGTGTCATCAGACAGGCAACACTTGGCCTTCTTATTCAGGGCACAGAGGCTTTGTGGAAGGCATTTCTTGGATTGCCCCACCATGCCCTTGGTGGCAGGCACCCCCTTGTCCCTCCTGTTCCAGCTATCCTTTAGGACCGGAAAGCAGGAGGGCACACTCATCCCGAGAGCTCCTGCTGGCTCCTAAGGATGCTCTCTACATCCTGCTCTCTACAGCTTTATACTTAAGAATTTGCCGGAGATTGTTATCAAACTTGCCAGCCTGTCCTTACTGGGATTTAATGTTTTGTTCTCCAAGTCAGGATGTAGGCTGTTAATAGTTCTCCATTTCTGCGCTCTCTGTCATCACTCAAGGATGCCTGCCAGGGCTTCTGTAGGGCCTCTGAGGTCCTGCCATGAGCTCTCCAAGAGACCAGAATCACTCTGGCTTTAGATATATATATGTATATATACATACACACACACACGTATGTATATATATATATATATATGTATATATACATACATGCACACACACGTATGTATGTATGTATAAAATCAAGAGTCAGATGCTTAACTGGCTGAACCACCCAGGTGCCTTATAGCTTTATGTATGTTGAGTCCAATTTTCTTTTTTTCTCTTCTCTTCCAATATCATAAGTACATATTCTTTGTCGCGTATTTGGAAAGTCCCCTCCTTGAGATGTGACCCGATCCACCGTTTGGTGTGCTCTCTTCCCATAAGCATAGTCTGTTTGTGTTAGATCATCATAAACAGGTGATAAGAGAATTAAAATACATCTTATGTATTTTTGAAATGCTGTGGACCGCTGTTTTTCTACTGTATAGGTCATACAGGGGACAGGAGTGTATGCCTGCCCAACACATGTAACCATGTAAGCAAGTTTGGGTCCTGTTACCTTGTTTCTACTTAACCTGTCAGTATACCTTTCCCAGGCTCTTAGGAACCCTAGAAGGGTTTTGATGGCTTTGGAAGAGTCCGTGGGCTGGATGCTCCCAAGTTGCCCCCAGAGGCAGGCCCAGGCACCTAGATTGTAGTGTTTGCCCTGGACCCAGTCGCTATGTGACCTGGGGCAAGCCCCTTATTCTGCCTGGCTTTCATAAAAAAAGGACTTGGCCTACATAGGTGGCTCTTGATCTTTTAGGGTTTCAAGACTCCCAGGGATGACCCATTGTATTTTTATTATCTATTGCTTGGGAAAAAAATGACTGCGCCTTTGGAAAGGTTGTGAGTGTGAGCTTTCCTGGAAGGGTGTCACTCACGTCCACGTTCTCTAAGTATCTGAAGGAAAGATTCAAGGTCCTGGGTCTGGGGAAACTCCAGAAAGCCTCTCTTCTCTTGCTTCTTTTCCCACGTCCCCCAAAGACTGTAAGAAAAAGGGACAGCGGATGGGGGGGCGATGAATAGGCAAGGAAGGTAGGGGCTGGGGATGAGGATGGGGATTAAGAGATGGAGGTTGGGGATGAAGAATTCGGAAGATGGGAGATGGGGGAGGAGGAGCTCCACTCTGTATGTGGTAGAATAGGGTTGCCTGTCCTCCTTTTCTCCCGCCTCATGCAAGGGGTAGGTTATTTTTGCTACAGTCCATCAAAGGAATGCTATGCAAGGCAGTTAGTGTAGCACCAGAAGAGTGGGCTGTCTTGTAGCTGCTCTTCTCAAGGACGGGATGGTCCCTGGGAGCTGGGAGAGTATCTCCCCAGCTTCAACCTCAAGGAGCAAAATCAGCAGAACGGTTTCCCCTGGGGAAGGCAGAGAAAGAGAGGAAAGAGGGAGGGGGAATATGGAACAGACTCCCGGGCTCCCATTGTGATTGCCCACCCCCCACCCCCAGCCCCAGGGCTCAGGAAGGAAGGAGACACTCCGTAGAGGCTTCTAGGCACCACAGACGGAGGCAGGACCTTGGAAAATGGAGAAGGAAGGAAGGCGGGCGTGTCAGTGGGGCTGTGGTGTAGGGAAGAGGCGGGGAGAAGGGGCAGATAGCTTGGAGGTTGGGGGCACAGATAGAGGTCTGGGGTGGAAGGGTGGCCCCTGCCCGTAAGGACCGCCAGCAAGGAGGTGGTGGGGGCAGGGAAGACACAGCTCCCACCTCAGTCCTCACTGCCTCTGCCCGTGCCCTCCGTGTGGCTGCAGGTGCACCGTTCCTTCCTCGGCGGGGCTTGCGGGCGATGAGGAGGGTGGAGCAGGCTGCAAAGCTTCCTTCAGCCCCATCTTGGGGTCCTCTCTCCACACGGTCTCTGGGGACAGCCCCCAGCCTCCCCAGGCCCGCGGCGGTGGCCTTGGGACCCGCACCTCATTCCCTAGATGTAACTACCCATTACACGGAGCCGCTCTCTACCAAGCTGGGGCTCTGGCAGCTTTATTATAAGTTTATTACA
Organism: Mustela nigripes; assembly: GCF_022355385.1. Lineage (NCBI taxonomy): Eukaryota > Metazoa > Chordata > Mammalia > Carnivora > Mustelidae > Mustela > Mustela nigripes. The sequence goes on along the minus strand of NC_081572.1, from coordinate 31,549,201 downwards.
TGCTAATTCAAGCAAATAAATTTGCCCCAGCTGTGAAGCAGAGGAGATTAATAACCTCAAAGATGACTTTGCTGCTTTGATGAGTTTCTTGAGCAGAGTATATTTAGGAAGAGCAACTAGATTAGTCAAAACCCCCTTTAATTATTAGTGACACTGTGCAAACGGCTCTATACGACAGGAATACCAACTACTTAACTCCCTGACCTTCTTATTCAAATAAACACATCTTATTACAGCAACGTGCCTTCCTCGTCCGCACACCATGGCAGACAGCTGGCCTAGGACCTGGCCGTGGGACAGCAGGCATGAGCACTCCATCCAGGAAGGGTGGGATGACAGCCTTAAAGGTGTACATCCCCATTTCCCTGTCGTCACCCTTGGATTGGATTGGGGCCACGGGGAGTGCTGTGGATGTCCTAGAGTTAGAAGAAACGGTTATCAAATGAGGGAAAAGACTTGCCCAAAGTCATGCAGTGAATTAGTCATCTGGTTTCTAGAGCTCTGCCCCCTAAATCTTCCACTCCAGAACCAGTTTTGCAGCAAGAGACTGGGGGCTGTCCCTAGTGGAAACTGTCTAGGTGACCGAATCCGGTTCCAGGGACACTCTTACCCCTCACTCCTACTCGGGGGGCTGTCCCTAGTGGAAACTGTCTAGGTGACCGAATCCGGTTCCAGGGACACTCTTACCCCTCACTCCTACTCGGGCATATTGGGTATTTGCTTCCTTCCATCGTCGAGCTCCTCCTCCATGAAGCCTTTTGCTGCTTGGAAATGCCACCTCCGCACATTCAGAGAAGGATGGATAGAGGAGTCACGTATCGGGGGATGCTGGCACCTGCTGCCAGAGGAGGAAAGAAAGCCCCTTGGGAGGATCCTCTAATGTATGACAAAGCCAGCACGGGTCCCATCCCTGAATCCCAGTGATACGTGCATGAAGGTGGCTCTACCCATTTGTTTTCTCTATGTAGAAACCAAGGCTCAGGGAGTTTAAGCAACGTGTCCTGAAATGCCTGTCCCCAGGACCATGACCTGAGCCGAACGCAGATGCTCTACCTGACTGAATCACCCAGGCACCCTGGGGATCCACAGTTTTTGAAGAAATGGTGGATTCTAGTTCTGGGGCACAAAATGTATAAAACGATACTGGAAATTTTGTTCTTTCAAAGATTACTAGTTAATGGCCACTTGAAAAGGCCCCAACTGGCCAAAGATGGGTCAGTTTGATCATTAATTAAATAGTAAGTGCAAGGGACTGAAACGTACCACTCGGTGATGTGGGCACTCTATGCAGTGCCTTCTGTCCCATGCTGACCTTACTCATTGACAATTTGGAAAGAATTTAAGATATTTTTCAAGCCACGAGTTCATAATAGATTTTAAAAAGAAAAGGAAAAAAAAGCCACCCAGCGATCACTTTTGAAGGAAGTTATGGATATATTTTGAAAACTGGTAAAGGAAGGGAAAGATTCTAGCATTTACCTACTTTTCCTATATGAACCACATGGTAAAGCAGTGGTTGATAAGTCACTCTTCATCTCAAGAGGGAGATACAGAATTAGGATCACATCATTTTGTAACCCTTAATGAAATTGACTTGATACCATGTGCTAGGTGGGGGAAAAACACAGCACTATCTATGAACTGTTAATTGCCCCCAAAACTGGACCTGAATTTTATCAAACCTCTGTACCTATCAATATCTTTTGAAAGAGAAGGAAAAGCATATTGAAGGACACGGTGGGGAGGCAATCAGCAAAATCCCAGGTGTGCAAAGCCTACAGAACCGTGATTCCAGGCTTTTCAGTAAGTCAGGTAGGTAGGTGTCTGTGTAGACGTAGGGTCAGTGTGTGGGTGACATCTGTCCAGCCCAGGATATCAGAGGCAGAGCGGGTAAGGATGGTATGCCTAGGGCAGGGAGCAAGGTGGCTGCAGCTCAGTGTGGGGTGTGGAGGCCCAAGTAGGGTGAGGAGAGTCTCTGTGGCATGGCGCAGGGGGTTAGAGTCCATGTCAGGAGTGTCTGCATTGGTGAGTGGTGGGTTTTCAGAGGCTGGGGTGGGGTGGGAGTGGCCACGATGGCCCAACATGGGGACTAGAGCCTAACTGGGGTGAGCAAGAGTGTCCCTGCAGAAGGGGCATCCTGGTGGGGGAGGTAGGGTGTGGTATAGTGGAGCCTGACGGGGCCAAAGAGGGCGTCTACATGGTGTGGATGGAGGACAGCAGTGGCCTTGTGAGGGGTTAAAAACCCAAAGCAGGGTAAGGAGGGGGCCGATGCAGGTGTCCACAGAGGTGCCCCTTATACACAGAGCCGCACTCAGTAAGAAGATAGGCCAAGGGTGATGGTGGGAGCCAGGCATCCCATCAGAAGGGGGTCACAGATATGGAACAGGGGAAAATGGGAACTAACTGTGGTATTAGACTGGAATTAGGGATGTTCGTGTGAATTCATGGTTTTCAATACCTAGATAGGTATGGATATAAATATAGATATAAACGTGGGTGTGAATGGATATTAATACAGGTACAAGTTGGTGGTGTGTGTGTGTGTGTGTGTGTGTGGTCTTGAGCGCTGTCTGTTGAGAGGGCCTAAGTTAAAAGCGATATCTTGATACTAATGAGCAAACCTGGTGCCCATTTCTTGATTCCTCAGTACCCTTCTCCAGACAGAGAAGCCAGAACTCCCTGGAGAAATGGGTGATTCTGGGGCTGGGGCCGAGACAGTAGAACATGAGCTGAGAATATCTTGTGCCAGAAAATAAGAAAGTGCTCTAAACTGGCAAGGTGTATCCAAGAGACACAAGTGGGCCAACTTGAGGGGCTATCACTGGAACTCAAATCAGGGAAATTTTGAGTATAAAAATAGGTAATGATGGGGAGCCTGGGTGGCTTAGTCAGTTAAGCGTCTGCCTTTGGCTCAGGTCACGATCCCAGAGTCCTGGGACCGAGTCCCACATCGGGCTCTCTGCTCAGGAGGAAGTCTGCTTCTCTCTCTGCCTGCCTCTCCCCCTGCTTGTGCTCTCTCCCTCTCTCTGACAAATAATTGTATAAAATCTTAACAAAAAAAGAGGGGTGCCTGGGTGGCTCAGTTGTTAAGCATCTGCCTTCAGCTCAGGTCATGATCTCAGGGATTTGTTTGGGGGTAAAAATGAACTTTCTTTCAAATTCAGTTAAATTCAACATGAGTTTATGGAGCACCTATTAAAAGTAGAGTTTAAAAGGAAGCACAAAGTGCCCAGGTTCTGTGCTAGGAGCTTGAGATTAAGGAATAGGAGACACGAGGGGCCCCAGGAGCTCAGACAGGTGAGCAGGACCTCTACTGCGGGGTGACTGCTGTTGCGGAAGAGGCTCCGGGGACTGTGGGAGCCCAGGAGAGGGACATGTCATCCATTCCTCCTGGGAGGCCTGCCTGGAGGCCGTCACCCAGACTGAGCAGGGCGAGTTGAAGAAGTCGGGTAGAAGAGGCTATTGCAGGGAAGGATCCTGCAGGCAGAGAAGGCACACGAGCAACAGGACAGAGACCTGGCACTGCATGGCGTGTTTTGGGAGACTTCAAGGGGTTCAGAGAGAGGCATGGGCAGGTGCCCAGAATGGAGCCCATGGGGTGGCAGGGTCCAGGCCAGCCCTGAGAGGGGCAGAAACCACTTCGTGTGCAGAAAGACAACAACAGAAGGTTATTTGCAGCTTCCAGAAGGTTAATAGGAGCAGGGAGTCAGGTGACAATTGACAGTACCCATTGGAGCAGAGGAGCAGAACACTGTCCCCAAGACTGTCTGTCCCTTCATGGGTTAACTGGGCCCCCGCTGGACTCCCAAGCCCGAAGACTTCTCTGTCACTATGGATCACTCCACAGAATTGGTCTCGCCAGCTCGCCAGCTCGGTTCCCTGGAGTCTGGCTGTCATTTGATTCCCCTGGAAGCCAGCTGCTGTGCGGGTGGGAGGGAGAGGGAGGACAGGGTTGCAGGGACAGATCTTCTTTGTGCGGAGCTCACGTCTGCTTCATGCTCCAGATGGAGGTGCCAGTCCCCTCCCTGAACAGAAGACAAACTCCAAAGCTGTCGGGCCAAGTTGGCTCACCTTGGAGACTCCTGGGAGGCAGGAGGGGGAGAAGGGAAGCAAATAAAGGGCGCTTTTGATTTCTCTGCAAGAGCACAGCTCAAAGCATCCTGCGTGGGGAGCAGGGGTGGGAGGGAGCGTGCGGGGGGCAGGAGGAATCTGTGCCTCAGGACCATTTAGTAGAAGCTTTGCAAAATGTTTCCCTTCCCCTGCCCCTTCTTCCTTACCCCCCAAACCTGTGGGGCTGTAGAAAAGCCCACCCTATCTCCAGTATCACTGGCCGCACGATTCCCATTTCACAGAAGGAACAACTGAGGTGGTGCAGAGAGGCTGAATAACTTGCCCAAGGTCACAAAGCTGGCTTTCCCCTGCCAGGCGTGGCTGGTCCTGACGCCCGCGTGGTGCAAGATATAGAACAGGAGAGACTGGAATATTCCCCCCAACCCTGCAGAATCAAAGGCAAGGGCACAGGAATTCTGAAAGCCATCTGCAGACCTTGAAGGCCTCCTAAGATGCTCCAGAGGGGGCGGGCCTGAGCTATGGCCAAATGGTCCCTCTGTCCAGTCACTGCATACCCTTTTATTTAGTGCCTCTCATGAACCACAGGCTCGCGGGGTTCCAGGTGCTGGGGACACAAACACGACTTGCCTCGAGGCTGGGCGGGAAAGGGATGTGTAAGCCCCAAGCGCAGGGGTAGAAGGGAGCACTGCCCTCCGCGAGAGGGGACGTGAGCGGGGGCTTCCCTGAGCGAAGGCATTGCCTTGTGGATCGCCTCTGGAATTTTCTCTCATCCTTGTGGAATCTCATCTGCCTTGTGGAATTTCCTCCCATGCACTCGCAGGGACCCACCCTTGGCTCCATCAGCACCAAGAATGCAGCTGACTCTCTGCTTACACTGAGCCCACCAATGGAGGGACAGTTCTGGACGGCCAGCCAGCTCGTTGACATCATCTAGGACTACCTGGGAGGCCAGAGTATGACGAGAAGGTGGCTCGGCACATTTTCAGTCAGAACAAGGGGAGCTGGATGGAGCAAACGTTGAATTGCATTAATAAGAAAGGCTGGTGCACCTGTGTCCCAGTAAGAAAGATGTGAGCGTGGGACGAGAATCCTAGACATGCGTGAGCCCAGAGCCCTGCCTCCTCTATCACCTCGCAGTGCCCTGCCCGTGGCTGTGACACTTCAAGCTTATCAAGACTTCCTCTTCCCAGGAGATGAACTGTGGCCCCAAGACTCTCTTTGTTCTATGCTCTCGCGGCTAACTGATGTGTCTCTCTGCCCGTTTAGCATTTTAAGTCCTCAAGAGAGATCTTGACCCCCACGTTGGCGGCCCTTCAGCAAAGCCCTACATTAACTCATCCTCACATCATCACCCCCCAGAACCGTCATCAAAGAACTGACTTTGGGAAATTCACTGAATTTACCCATTCACACACACCCCTTGTTTCTTTTAGATGTGGTCTATCCTGCAGTTCTTGGACAGGAGACTGTTTTGTGCCTAGTCTTTGACAGAACTGAGGGCAGTTCCGCATGATGCGATCTAAAGCCCCTTGGAGAAGGGGCATCTGGGTGGCTCAGTTGGCTAAGCATCTGCCTTTGGTTCAGGTCATGATCCTGGGGTCCTAGGATTGAGCCCCGTATCAGGCTGCCTCTCCCACACCCCTGCTTATGTTTCCTCTCTTGCTGTCTCGCTCTCTGTCAGATAAATAAATAAAATCTTTAAAAAATCTTGGAGAAGCTAGACTTATCTGCCCAGCTTTCCCTGAGTCCATCTTTTTCATGCACCTCCTCTAACAGTGCTGCTTAGATGTCCTTCTGTCCCCACCACAGAATAAACCTCCAACTGACTTTCAGGCAAGTGGCTCCTTTGTTGCAAGTTTGAAATGAAATTGACAAGTGGTTGTAACCAAGTGGGTTGGTTGTAACCAAGTGGGTTGGTTCTCAAGAAATTGCTTTCTCATCCTACTTGGTAGATTAGCAGGCTCAGCAGTGCTGCCAGGAGCTGGGCTCCAGGGTCCCGGGGGCTTTGGACTCCTCTCCCACCATCTTCTCCCCACTTTCGGCTTCAGCCTCTCTGCCCCCCCCATCCTACCCCCCGAGTCCCACTGGGTTTGCCAGTCATCGCCAGGCTGGACCACCAGGCTGAGTCAAGCTGTCTTTCCCCAGTTGAGCCCCCACGGTCTGGCAACAACCTTATCTATTGTGGCAATGCAGTGGTTGACCACCCCACTGACGTCGTCAGTGCTAATGAAATGGTGTACTTTGGAGGCAGATTTTTAGTAAGTGTGTTAAACGTGGCAGATTGGACCCTTGGACAGGGTGGCCTGCTTCCACATCAAGTTGACAAACCTGGATGGCCACTGGGAGTGGATGTGGGCAGGTGGGGAAGGCAGCCCGGGGCCGAAGGACGAGGGGACTCCTCTGTCCGAGCCCCCTGGGACTGACACAGCCTGAGGGTGTCCTTCTCCCTCCTAAGGCAATCTGTTATCAAGGAGAGTTTGGGTACCAAACTGTCTCCTATACGTGATACATACCACACATTCAGGACCTTCCTGGGGTACCACCATCATTCACTTACTCCCCTGTCGGCTTTCCCCAGAACCCCAGCAGTGGAGTTACAGCTCCCAAGGAGGAGACAGTGAGGTGGGTGGGTGCCAGTCCCCCTTCTGTAGTGGCTGTTATGTCCCAGGGATAGAAGAGCTGAGTGTGGTGGCCTTGGGCAGTGTGGGGGTGGGGTGTTCGATCAGTTGCAGGGATAGCAAGCAGACCTACGCTGCGTTTCCGGGGGCACTATTTAGGTTATAGGAACTGGAGTCCAGTGTCCCATGCTGGAGGGATGGTGGGTGATGAGGCTGGAGCTTCAGGGAGTGCCTGTATCAGAAAGGTCTGGAAGCCTTCCTAGGAGGTTTAAGTGGTAGCCCATTTCTCAACTCTATCAGACCCAACCCTCCTTTATATAAAAACATGTTGTAATGTCCCCCTTTACTAGCCCAAAAGAGAATCTACAAATAATAGGACTTAAGTACTTGCAAAAAAACTTCAGTAAAATGCTCAGTCTCTAATATAAGGCTGTAATGAAGTGTGAGTGATTTAGAATAAAATACGATGTATTTATTTGAGTATGTAATAAACATTTGGGAATGGCTGTGTAAGAGGGCATGATGAAGTAGTCACACGCTTCCCCATATGCGGTCACCGTGAGCATGACATGCAGATGCAGACTGACTGAGGGCCGTTGCCATCGATGACTCGATTTTCCGAACTGGTGAATAACTCGATAATCTGCAGCCCCGTCTGGTACACATCGTGGGTGGCCTCAACTCCTCAGACACACCGGCCAATGACAGGTATTGGGGTCAGGCAGAGTGGAGAGCTGGGGTAGGATTTGGGCTCTGGCAAAAACACGACAGACTGCTTTTGCCGCCGTTCCGCAGAGCTGGGTCCTTTGGTAAGGGAGCCTTTGGTCTTCTCCTGACCCCAGATCGCTACACTGGCTGAGTGCATTATACCTCTAATCTCGGCTTGCCGTCCCCGGGTTGGATGCCCAGCTTCCCCCCGTCGTCCTGTTCCTGCCCCAACCACTGTGCCAGGGTTAGTGCCAGGGTTAGTGAAGGGTGAGGGCAGACGTGATGGCCTCAGCGGTTCTTGAGCTGACTTTCCAGGCTGGCCCAGCATTCTCTGCTTGACCCTGCTTCTGGGTCTCACTTCTGCTGGGATGGACGGGCCCTGTTAGATGTTGTATCAATGGCCCTGTTATACAACCTTATAAAGCCAGGCCTTCTTGCTCCTGAATTTTTGCCACGTGGGAGTATATTCAAGGAAACATCGATAGCCGAAAGCTACTGAAAAGCAATTCAAATCTTTCCTAAAGTATTCCAAAAAATTCCAGACAGTGATTCTTCTTCTCCTCCTCTCCCTTCTCCCCCCCCTCCCCCACTCCTCCTCTTCTCCTATTCCTTCTTCTTCTGATTGGATTTATTTGTTTTAGGGAGAAAAAGAGCAGGAGTAGGAGGGGCAGAGGGAGAGGGAGAGAGACTTGCAAACAGACTCTGTGCAGAGCGCCTAGCCCCTCGCAGGGCCCGAGATCACCACCTAAGCCAAAGAGTTGGGATACCCAACCAATGGTGCCCCCAGGTGCCCCTCCAAAGGGTGATTCTATTTAAATTTTCTTCCACTCGAAAGAGCATAGTGGGCTCCACTGTCTTTTAACAACCTAATGAGGGAGCTGTTAATCCGCATTTCACATACATACGTGTGTGCACAGACACTTGCACACATGTACACTGTCCCCTCTGCACACACTTCATGATCATGGCGGCTGCCTGTGAACATGCTCTACTTTCTCCTTTTCAACCCAGCTCCTGTGAGATCCTGCCCTTCCCCTGCCTTGCTCACCCTATGTATGTGTTCATTTCTCTTCTACCTATTAAAGGGGATCCTGTCTTTGGCTCTTGGGCCTTTCCTGGGTAGGACGATTCTCCCAAATGCCGCAAATTTGTGCCACTGAGTCCCAAACTGGCAGAGACCAAATTCTTCTTGGAAGGTGTGGGAGCGGAGGGGCCAGGAAGAAAGGCTGACTTCTTCACTGAATGTAGAGACATCAGCATTAGCCCATGTTAGACTTCTTATCACATATGTGCCCCCCACCCCAGAGGCACGCAGCTCTCACAGAAACGCCCACATGCACTCTTTTCCATAATCCCCTCACCTAATTCTTCTATGGGTACTTTTACACTCCTCCAATATCAAGTTCTGATATTCATAACCATGACTCTGATTAGTGCGAGACTTCAAAGCACCTTCTGAATCATTAAAGAAAGATTAAATTACATTCAGGATAGTTTCAGCATTAAGTGTAGCTGAGCTAATTTAGATCCTCTGAAAATTGGCAATATGATAAATTGCAACTTTACATGAGCCAGATTATTCAGCTTAGACCCTTCTAGAAGCTCAGTAGAGTTCGACGACTCTGACGAGGCCATGAGTCCACAGGCACACATAAATACGCAGCCACATCTGGGCAGGAAGCAGAGCCTGAGACCCATCCAGCCAAACGCTGTCACTACCCCGTAAATCTTCCGGAAATTCAAACAGCCGTTAACGTTTGCCGACGTTGTAAGTGATGCTCTCATAATCACTGCCATCTATCTGGGCTTGGCCATGGACAGGGTCATTTGGTTAATGCAGGATTCCATCTTCATTGCTTTGTAACTAGTTTTTAATCAGCGATGATTGCCGAGCTGGGATGCTGTGGGCCAGCTCGCCTGCTCTTTCCTCGGAGAGTGCCCATAAATATGTCACAGCAATTAACCAGAGACCCGCGGGAGGGTGGCGAGGGCGGCGGGAGAGCCAGGCGGTGGGGCGCAGCCACCAACTGCTTCCCCTCCCCAAGAGGGGCTCTCTGGCCCCCATCCACCTTTGGAGGGTTGGTGAAGGGCATCGGCAGTCAAGGGATGCCCTCGAAGAAGCATCTATTCCAGTGATTGCTTTTGACTTGCCCAACAATTTAATCTCCCAGGGGGTAGAGGAAATGACCAGTCATCTGGCTACTCTGAAATCAATTATGACCATCAAGGAAAAATTGACCGGCAAACTGGAAATGATAAGAATCTTGGGGGAGGGGAGGGTCTTTGTAATATTGTAGGCTGTAGATACAATGAGGCAGAGAAGGCTTAGCATGGGGAAGTACCCTTTAGACTCAAGGGAGGCAGAGCACAAAACATTCAGAAAACAATACACGGTCATTTCTTTTGATAGCAAAACTCTGAAGGAGAGGATGATGTGAAAAGCTGGGAAAATGATTACAAACGCACTGCTGAGCGGGGAATCTCAAATGATCCTGATGAGGGAGAGATGGGGACAATGGCCCTCAAGACCCAGCAATGGCCGAACAAGCTTTCCAAAGGGAACCAAACACCACATTTTTTTTTTTAAGATTTCATTTATTTATTTATTTGACAGACAGAGATCACAAGTAGAAAGAGAGGCAGGCAGAGAGAGAGAGAGGAGGAAGCAGGCTCCCTGCCAAGCAGAGAGCCTGATGCGGGGCTCGATCCCAGGACCCTGGGATCACGACCTGAGCCGAAGGCGGAGGCTTTAACCCACTGAGCCACCCAGGTGCCCCAAACACCACATTTTAAGCAGAAATATATGAACACCCTTTCCTCAGAGCAACAGGTAGTACAGCTCTTTTCATTTTCTGCCAGGCTGATGAGCGTAGCTTTAATTTTCGTTTCCGATGTTGTGATTTTGGGCATATTTTCATGTTTCATATGTTGAGCCATTTGGATGGGCTCATCCGTAAGTCACCTATTCCTGTCCCCCTGCCTTTATATGTTGAGTTGCTTTTGTTTTTTAATTCCTAAGAGCTCTGCCTATCTCATGACCTTCGTCCTCTGCATTACAAATATTTTTTCTACTAAATTTGTCTATCTTAAGCTTAAATTTCTCTGTCAGATGAAAAGTTTCAGTATTTTTTGTGTTTGAATCTTTTTATAATGTTAGTTTTTTTTAGTGGCTTCTGGGTTTCTGGTTTTAGCTTAAAAACTTCTAGATTGTACATGAACGGCATAGATTTTCTTGCAAGAATTTTATTGTTTTACATTTAAATCCTTAATCCATGTGGGATTTATTTTTATGAAGAACATAGGTAGAAAATCAACTTTTATTTTAATAAAGCCAGCTGTGCTTGTACCATGTATTAAGTAATCCGTCCTTTAACAACAGAATTAAACTATTCAGAACATTTATTATGCAGTATTAATTCTTAAATATACCAAGTTTTATTTCAAATCATTTATTCCATTGATCTACTTAACTTTTTTTGAAGTTTATTTATTTATTTTTTTAAAAAGATTTATTTATATATTTATTTTTAAATTAACATATAATGTATTATTTGCTTCAGGGGTACAGGTCTGTGAATCATCAGTCTTCCACAATTCATAGCACTCACCATAGCACATACCATCCCCAATGTTCATCACCCAGCCACCCCATGCCTCCCACCCCTGTTTCCTCCAGCAACCCTCAGTTTGTTTCCTGAGACTGAGAGTCTTATGGTTTGTCTCCCTCCCTGGTCCCATCTTGTTTCATTTTTTCCTTCCCTAGCCCCCATGACCTCCTGCTCTGCCTTTCAAATTCCTCATATCAGAGAGATCATATGATAATTGTCTTTCTCAGTATCGCCCTCGACCTACAAGGACGACAGTCAGCCTTGTTGTCTTGTGCTCTTTCCTCTCTTTATTTTTCCAGCGACATGCTTACATAGCCTCACACAGCCAATGAGCGCATAGGGTACAGAAGGGGGCGAATCACAGGGGGAGCCTAAGCAAGATGACTGCGCCAGCAACCAATGCTATCCGCTTCCTCTTAGGGCGTTCTGCTTAGTCTTATGAGGCAACTTTTCTTGGCAGCTAGCCAGGCGCCATCTTTTTTCTTTTTTTTTTTTTTTTTATCTGACAGAGATCACAAGTAGGCAGAGAGGCAGGCAGAGAG
>NC_081572.1:31490332-31537554 GCF_022355385.1 Mustela nigripes | reverse complement strand
AAAAAGATGTGGGATATATATATATATCCCACATCTTTTTTATTTATTCATCTGTTGATGACATCTAGGCTCTTTCCATAGTTTGGCTATTGTGGACATTGCTGCTATAAACATTTGGGTGCATGTACCCCTTTGGATCAGTACATTTGTATCTTTAGGGTAAATACCCACCAGTGTGATTGGTGGGTTGTAGGGTAGCTCTATGTTCAACTTTTTGAGGAAACTCCATGCTGTTTCCCAGAGTGGTTGCACCAGATTACATTCCCACAACAGCGTACAAGGGTTCCCTTTTTTCCTCATTCTTGCCAACATATACATATACTATACATTAGACTGGTGACTAGAATAGAGTCACACTATTGATTTTGGGTATATTTTGGTCTGTTAGAAGAAACTGGCTCCCAAAGTTTTAAAGAAAAACATATATATCCAAAAATAAGGGTAAACACAATGAAGGGATGCAATATGACTGAAAAGATGAAAAATTTTAAAGATTCTAAAAAATGACTTGATTAGATAAGTTTATTGAAAAAAGAAAAAAGAAATAAAAGGAAAGAATCCGATCAGGCTGGAGACTAGAACAAAACCATGTGTTAGATTTAGGGAGGGTATATTTTGATCTGTTAGAAGAAATCATATCCCAGAATTTTAAAGCGAGAAAAACCTGTGTGTATATAAAAAATAAGGCTAAATACAATGAAGAGATAGAATATGAAACAACGAAAATTTAAAAATTATTACATTTAATTTTAATTAATTTATAATTAAAAAATTAAAGATTTTTTAAAATGTAAAATAGTTAAAAGGGTTAAAACAGGAAAGAGGAAAAATTTAAAAATAGAATAAGAAAAAAATAAAATTTAAAATACTTAACTTTGAAAGACTAAAGAATCATGGGGAAAGAGCCATGAATTCTATGTGTTGCTATCCCCTAGCTCTGGAGTTTTGTAGTTGTCACTGATTGGTGAACTTGGTCTTGGCTGGATGTTCTTGCTGATCTTCTCAGGGAGGGGCCTGTTGTAGTGATTTTCAGATGTCTTTGCCTGAGGCAGAATTGCATCACCCTTGCCAGGGGCTAGGCTGAGTAATCTGCTCGGTTTTGCTCTCCAGAGCTTTTGTTCTCTAAAAGCTTTCCATAGAGCTTTGGAGTTGGAGAATAAAGATGGCGGCCCCTCAATATCCGGTCAGGAGGAGCTGAGAGCTCGGGGGTCCCCTTGCTCAGTGTGCCATCAGAGAAAAGCAGTCAATCCCTCCAGACATCCTGGTCTCCGGTCTGTGACCACATGTTTCTGTCTCTGGCTCATGGCCCCATTTGGAGTCTCCAAACCCATCAGTTCCTGCAGCATGCTCTGCACCGCTCCTCCCAGGGAGGAAGGTGAGTCTCCCTGGATCTGCCACTTGTGGGGTCCCTGCTCGAAGGTCAGTGGCCCACCTGTGCCTTGGATCATGGTTTAAGGTAGCCCTGAGCTGATAGCCCACTCCTTGGCTCTGTCTCTGTAGCTGGCTCCCTACTCCAATAACTGGGAGCTCTGCCACACTCAGACACCTCCAGTCTCTGTGACCCCGTAGTGCTGACACCATACTGTCCCTGTGAGGGTTCTACCCCCTGTTTAGCCTCTGAAGCGAGGTCCCTCAGTGGAGCAGACTTCTAGAAGTTCTGATTTCGTGCTCCGCTGCTCCACCGCTTGCAGGGAGCTAGCCCCTCCCCGCCACAGTCTATCTTCCCATCACTTAGGATTCACTTCTCTGCACATCCTACCTACCAGAAAGTGGTTGATTTTCTGTTCCTAGAATTGCCACTCTTCTCTTCTATCTCCTATTGAGTTTGTAGGTGTTCGGAATGGTTTGATAACTATCTAGCTGAACACCTGGAACCTGACTATATTTAGGTTCCCTACTCCTCTGCCATCTTGCCTAAAGATTTATTTATATTGAGAGAGAGTGAGAGTACAAGCGTGAGGGGAAGAGGGAGGAGAGAATCTCAAGCAGACTCCATGCTAAGTGTGGAATCTGATGCAGGACTCCATCTCACAAGCTGAAACCAAGAGCTTGATGCTTAATTGCTGCACCACTTAGGCATCCAGTTGATTAATTTTTAAATTTAAATTTAATTTTAATTTTTTTATTTTTACAGGTTTTATTTATTTATTTTAGAGAGAGAGAGAGTGTGTGTGTCTGTGCAATTGGAGGGAGGGGGAGAGAGAGAGGGAGAGAGAGAATCCCAAGCAGACTCCCCACTGAGAGCAGAGCCTGACATGGGGCTGGATCCCACTACCCGTGAGATCATAACCTCAGCTGAAATTACCAGTTGTATGGCCAACCGAATGAGCCAGCCAGGTGCCCCTTATTTACTTATTTTTTTAAAAGTAATCTCCACACCCAATGTAAATCTCAAACTCATAACTCCAGGATCAAGAGTTGCATGCTTCTCTGACTGAGCCAGCCAGGGGCCCCCTATTTAACTCCTTCTCTATTTCTGCTATACTGATGAGAACAAAGTGACTTAGGGCAAATCTTGAGATTTGGTAATACAGTTAAGGTTTAAGATCCTTTTTAACACTTCTCTTGCTATGTTGGCCGCATTTATTCTTTTTATATAACTTAAAGATTTACATAAACAATTAAAATCTATGAGGATTATTATTGGAATTGTGTTCCTATGTTCTGTATGTTTAGCAGTACATATAAAATTTGGGAGCACTGGGACACCTGGGTGGCCCAGTCCATTAGTCTTCTGACTCTTGATCTCAGCTCAGGTCTTAATCTCAGGGTCATGAGTTTGAACCCTGCACTGGGGCTCTATGCCCAGCGTGGAGACTGCTTAAACAAATTTTGGGGGGGGGAGCACTGAAATTTTATTATTAGATCTTTCTATTCAGGAATGTGATCTTTCCATTTTTTCAGATCTTATTTTATGGCCTTTTAATAATATTCTATGATTGAATTATTATAGGTCATAAACCTTTCTCATAATGTTTATCTCTAAATATTTTCCCCCTAATATCATTACTAGGTATTTTTCATTAAGTAGGAGAAGGGCTACTGATTTGGGTATATCTATCTTGCATCTAGCCACCTTATTAAAGTTTTACATCAATTCCAGTAGCAATTTTATATATTTGGGGTTTTTTTGAGGATTATTTATTTTAGAGAGAGAACAGGGGAAGGGGCAGAGGAAGAGGGAGAGAAAGAATCTCAAGCAGACTCCATGCTGAGCACAGAGCCCAACTTGGGTCTTGATCTCATTATTCTGAGATCACAACCTGAGCTGAAACCAAGAGTCAGATGCTTATCCAACTGCACTACCCAGGCACCCATATGTATTTGTTTTTTGTTTTGTTTTGTTTTACTGGAATCTCTTGAAATTTCTAGGACTGCCATCCTATCTTTGTCTTTTTCTTTCAATGTTTGTATTATTTCATTATGCTTATTGCTTATCTGACACAATATTAAATATTAAATGATAGCAGAACCCCTCACCATCTCTAATTTTAATTGAAATAGGTTTTGTGTTTTGCTGTTTAGGATAATTGCCATTGGATTTGGCAGATAGTCTTTATTATATTGTATGTAACCACTTTCTGTTTCAACTTTCTGTGTTTTATTAGGAATAGCTGCTGTATTTTCAAATACATTGTAAGCACCTACTGTAATGATCACATGGTCTTTTTTTTCTCCTTTAGGTTGCTAATATTAACAGATTACATTGATAGACTTTGTGATATTGAAATATTTTGCCTTTCTGGAATAAATCCTGCTTGGTCATATTATGTTATACTCTTGAGATATAAACAGATCTCTTTGCTACAGTTGTAGAATTGTAGAATTTTTGCATCTGAGCAAAGTCTGTAGATATACTTTTGTCTTGTTTCTGTATTGGGTTTTATTTATTTATTTATTTATTTAACATATTGTGTATTATTTGCTTTAGGGGTACAGGTCTGTGAATCATCAGTTTCATACAATTCACAGCACTCACCATAGCATATACCCTCCCCAATGTCCATCACTGGGCCACCCTACTCCTCCCCCCACCATCTCCCAAGGAACCCTCAGTTTTTCCCCAGAGATTAAGAGTCTCTTATGGTTTGTCTCCCTCCCAAGTCACATCTTGTTTCATTTTTCCCCTCCCTACCTCCCACGACCCCCTGCCCTGCCTCTCAAATTCCTCATATGAGAGAAATCATATGATAATTGTCTTTCTCTGATTGACTTATTTTACTTAGCATAATACTCTCTAGTTCCATCCATGTTGTTGCAAATGGCAAGATTTTGGGTTTTCTGATGGCTGTGTAGTATTCCATTGTGTGTATATATGTGTGTGTGTATTCACATCTTCTTTATCCATTCATCTATTGATGGACATCTAGGCTTTTTCCAAAGTTTGGCTATTGTGGACATCGTTGCTATAAACATTTGGGTGCATGTGCCTCTCTGGATCACTACATTTGTATCTTTAGGAAAAATACCCACAAGTGTGATTGGTGGGCTGTAGGGTAGCTCTGTTTTCAACTTTTTGAGGAACCTCCATGCTGTTTTCCAGAGTGGCTGCACCAGCTTGCATTCCCACCAACAGTGTAGGAGGGTTCCCCTTTCTCCTCATCCTCGCCAACATCTGTTGTTTCCTGACTTGTTCATTTTAACCATTCTGACTGGTGTAAGGTGGTATCTCACTGTGGTTTTGATCTGTATTTCCCTGATGCTGAGTGGTGTTGAGCACTTTTTCATGTGTCTCTTGCCCATTTGAATGTCTTCTTTGAAGAAATGTCTATTCATGTCTTCTGCCTATATCTTGATTGGATTGTTTGTTCTTTGGGTGTTGCATTTGATAAGTTCTTTATAGATTTTGGATACTGGCCCTTTATCTGATATGTCATTTGCAAATATCTTCTCTCATTCTGTTGGTTGTCATTAGTTTTGTTGACTCTTTCCTTTGCTGTGCAAAGGTTTTGATCTTGATGAAGTCCCAAGTTCATTTTTGCCCTAGCTTTCCTTTGCCTATGGCAATGTTTCTAGGAGGAAGTTGCTGTGGCTGAGGTCAAAGAGGTTGCTACCTATGTTCTCCTCAAGGATTTTGATGGATTCCCTTTTGAGTCGTTTTTGTGTGTGGTGTAAGGAAGTGGTCCAGTTTCATTCTTCTGCATGTTCCTGTCCAGTTTTTCCAACAGCATTTGTTGAAGGGACTCCCCTGCCCCCGCCATCAGACATTCTTTCCTGCTTTGTTGAAGATTCATTGACCATAGAGTTGAGGATCCATTTCTGGGATCTCTGTTCTGTTCCATTGATCTATGGGTCTGTTTTTGTGCTAGTACCATACTGTCTTGATGATAAAGCTTTGTAATAGAGCTTGAAGCCTGGAATTGGGATGCTGCCAACTTTGGTTTTCTTTTTCAACATTCCTCTGGCTATTCAAGGTCTTTTATGGTTCCATATAACTTTTAGAATTATTTGTTCAGTTTCTTAAAAAAAAATTGATGGTATTTTGATATGGATTGCATTAAATGTGTAGATTGCTTTAGGTAGCATAGACATTTTCACAATATTTGTTCTTCCAGTCCATAAGTATGGAATGTTTTTCCATTTCTTTGTGTCTTGCTCAATTTCTTTCATGAGTACTCTATAATTTTCTGAGTACAGATTCTTTCCATCTTTGGTTAGGTTTATTCCTAGGTATCTTTTGGTTTTAGGTGCAATTGTAAATGGGATTGGCTCCTTAATTTCTCTTTCTTCTGTCTTGCTGTTGGTGAATAGAAATGCAACCGATTTCTGTGCATTGATTTTATATCCTGATGCTTTACTGAATTCCTGTATGAGTTCTAGCAGTTTTGGAGTGGAGTCTTTTGGGTTTCCCACATAAAGTATCATATCATCTATGAAGAGTGAGAGTTTGACTTCCTCTTTGCCTTTTTGGATGCCTTTTATTTCTTTTTGTTGTCTGGTTGCTGAGGCTAGGACTTCTGGTTCTATGTTCAGTAGCAGTGGTGATAGTGGAGAGCCTTGCCATGTTCCTGACCTTAGGGGAAAAGCTCTCAGTTTTTCCTCATTGAGAATGATATTTGCTGTGGGTTTTCCATGGATGGCTTTTATGAGATTGAGGTATGTACCCTCTATCCCTACACTGTGAAGAGTTTTGATCAAGAAAGGATGCTGTATTTTGTCAAATTTCTTTTTCAGCATCTATTGAGAGTATCATATGGTTCTTGTTCTTTTTTTTTTTAATTAATGTATCACAGTGATTGATTTGCAGATGTTGAACTAACCTTGCAGCCCAGGAATAAATCCCAGTTGGTCATGGTGAATAATCCTTTCAATGTACTGTTGGATCCTATCGGCTAGTATTTTGGTGAGCATTTTTGCATCTCAAGGATGTTGTTCATCAAGGATATTGGTCTGTAATTCTTTTTGATGGGGTCTTTGTCTGGTTTTGGGATCAAGCTAATGCTGGCCTCATAAAATGAGCTTGGAAGTCTTCCTTCCATTTCAGTTTTTTGGAATAGTTTCAGGAGAATAGGTATTAATTCCTCTTTAAATGTTTGGTAGAATTCCCCTGGGAAGCCATCTGGCCCTGGGCTCTTGTATGTTGGAGATTTTTGATTACCACTTCAATCTTCTTACTGGTTATGGGTCTGCTCAGGTTTTCTATTTCTTCCTGGTTCAGTTTTAGTGGTTTTTACGTCCTAGGAATGCATCCATTTCTTCCAGATTGTCAAATTTGCTGGCATATAGTTGCTCATAATATGTTCTTATAATTGTTTGTATTTCTTTGGTGTTGCTTGTGATCTCTCCTCTTTCATTCATGATTTTATTAATTTGGGTCCTTTTTCTTTTCTTTTGGATAAGTCTAGCCAGGGGTGTATCAATCTTATTAATTCTTTCAAAGAACCAGCTCCTGGTTTCATTTTTTTGTTCTACTGTTCTTTTCCTTTCTATTTCATTGATTTCTGCTTTGATCTTTATTATTTCTCTTCTCCTGCTGGGTTTAGGCTTTCTTTGCTGTTCTTTCTGCAGCTCCTTTGGGTGTAGCGTTAAGTTGTGTACTTAAGACCTTTCTTGTCTCTTGAGAGAGGCTTGTATTGCTATATACTTTGCTCTCTGGACCACCTTTTCTGTGTCCCAAAGATTTTGAACAGTTGTGTTTACATTTTCATTTGTTTTCATGATTTTTAAAAATTCTTCTTTAATTTCCTGGTTGACCCATTCATTCTTTAGTAGGAACCCTCTTTAGCCTTCGTGTATGTGAGTTCTTTCCAACTTTCCTCTTGTGGTTGAGTTCTAGTTTTAAAGCATTGTGGTCTGAAGATATGCAGGGAATGATCCCAATCTTTTGTTACTGGTTGAGACCTGATTAGAGACCCAGGATGGTGATTTTTGATTACCACTTCAATCTTCTTACTGGTTATGGGTCTGTTCAGGTTTTCTATTTCTTCTCTATTCTGGAGAATGTTCATTGTGCACTAGAGAAGGATGTGTATTCTGTTGCTTTGGGATGGAATGTTCTGAATGTATCTGTGATGTCCATCTGGCCCAGTGTGTCATTTAAAGACTTTATTTCCTTGTTGATTTTTTCCATTTCAGTGAAGGGAGTGTTAAAGTCCCCTACTATTATTATATTATTGTCAAAGTGTTTCTTTGATTTTGTCACTAATTGGTTTATATAATTGGCTGCTCCCATGTTAGGGGCATAGATATTTAAAATTGTTAGATCTTCTGTTGGCAGACCCTTTAAGTATGATATAGTGTCCTTCCTTATCTCTTATTTTGTAGTCTTTGGCTTAAAATCTAATTTATCTGATATAAGGAATGCCACTCAGCTTTCTTTTGATGCCCTTTAGCATGGTAAATTGTTTTCCACCCCCTCACTTTAAATCTGGAGGTGTCTTTGGGTCTAAAATGAATTTCTTATAGATAGCATATTGATGGGTCTCATTTTTCTTAATCCATTCTGATACCCTGTGTCTTTTTTTTTTTTTAAGATTTTATTTATTTATTTGACAGAGATCACAAGCAGGCAGAGAGGCAGGTAGAGAGGAAGGGAAGCAGGCTGCCTGCCGAGCAGAGAGCCCGATGTGGGGCTCAATCCCAGAACTCTGGGATCATGACCTGAGCCAAAGGCAGAGGCTTAACCCACTGAGCCACCCAGGTGCCCCACCCTGTGTCTTTTGATTGGGGCATTTAGCCCATTTACATTCAGGGTAACTATGAAAGATATGAATTTAGTGCCACCATGTTGCATGTAAGATGACTGTTAATTGTCTCTGTTCCTTTCTGGTCTGTTACTTTTAGGGTCTGCCTCTGCTTAGAGGACCCCTTTCAATATTTCCTGTAGGGCTGGCTTGGTGTTTGCAAATTCTTTTAGTTTTTGTTTGTCCTGGAAGATTTTTATCTCTCCTTCTATTTTCAATGGCAGCCTAGCTGGATATAGTATTCTTGGCTGCATATTTTTCTTGGTTAGTGCTCTGAAGATATCCTGCCAATCTTTTCTGGCCTACCAAGTCTCTGTGGATAGGTCTGCTGCCAGTGTAATATTTCTACCATTGTATGTTACAGACTTCTTGTCCCAAGCTGCTTTCAGGATTTTCTCTTTGTCTCTGAGACTTGTAAGTTTTACTATTAGTTGATGGGGTGCTGACCCATTTTTATTGATTTTGAGGGGGATTCTCTTTGCCTCCTGAATTTTGATGCTTGTTTCCTTTGCCAAATTGGGGCCATTCTCTGCTATATTGCTCCAATATACCTTCTGCCCCCCTCTCTCTTCTTCTTCTGTGATCCCAATTATTCTAATATTGTTTCATCTTATGGTATCACTTAGCTCTTGAATTCTCCCCTTGTTGTCCAGTAGTTGTTTATCTCTCTTTTTCTCAGCTTCTTTATTCTCCATCATATGGTCTTCTGTATCACTAATTCTCTCTTCTGCCTCATTTATCCTAGCAGTAAGAGCCTCCACTTTTGATTGCACCTCATTAAAAGCTTTTTTTAAAAATTTCAACTTGGTTAGATTTTAGTTCTTTTATTTCTTCAGAATGGGATTTTCTATTATCTTCCATGCTTTTTTGAGCCTAGTTAGCACTCTGATAGTCACCATTCTGAACTCTAGTTCTGACATCTTACTATTGTCCATATTGATTAGGTCCCTAACCATCAGTACTGCCTCTTGTTCTTTTTCTTGGGGTATGTTTTTCTGCCTTGTCATTTTATCCAGATAAGAATAGATGAATGAGAGAACAAAATACTAAAATGATAGCAATGACACCAGAAAAATATAAACTAACCAAATCAGAAGAGACCTGATACCAGGGGGAGAAGAAAGGAGGGGGAAAATACACACACACACACACACACACACACACACACACACACACATTAGACTGATGAATAGAACAGAGCCACACCCTTGATTTTGGGTGTATTTTGGTGTCTTAGAAGAAATTACCTCCCAAAATTTTAAAGAAAGAAAAACATATATATACAAAAATAAGGGTAAACATGATGAAGGGATGGAATAAAAATGTAAAGATGAAAATTTAAAAAGATTCTAAAAGGAATTGATCAGATAAGAAGTTGGTTGAAAAAAGAAAAAAAAAGGAAAGAATCTGATCAGGCTGGAGACTAGAACAAAGCCATGTGCTAGATTTAGGGCATATTTTTATCTGTTAGAAGAAACTGTAACCCAGAATTTTAAAGAAAAAAAAAAACCCTGTATGTATACTATAAATAAGGTTAAATACAATAAAGGGATAGAATATGACTATAGCAATGAAACTTGAAAAATATTTTTAAAAAAGGTATTTATAAGATAAAATAATTAAAAAGGTTTAAATAGGAAAGATGAAAAATGAAAAAAAATAGAATAAGAAAACAATAAAATTTTAAAAAATTTAACTTTGAAAGACTAAAGAATCATGGGAGAAGAGCCATGAATTCTAGTGTTGCATTCCCCTAGCTCTGGAGTTCTGCAATTCTCATTGATCCATTAACTTGTTCTTGGCTGGATGTTCTTGCTGATCTTCTGGGGCAGGGGTCTGTTGCAGTGATTCTCAAATGTCTTTGCCTGACTTGGAATTGTACTGCCCTCACCAGGGACCAGGCTGAGTAATCGGCTTGGTTTTGCTCTTGGGAGTTTTTGTTCCCTGAACAGTTTCTGTGGAGTTTGGAGGCAGAGAATAAAGATGGTGGCCTCCCAATATCTGGTCAGGAGGATCCCCAAGTCCTCAGTGCACCCTCAGAGGAAAGCAGTCAATCCCTCCCATTTCCCTGGTCTCTGGCCATAATCCATGCTCAACTAACCTGTGACAGAGCATTTCTGTCTCTGGTGCATGGCCCCGTTTGGAGTCTCTAAACCCAGCAGATGCCTGCTGTGAGCTCCCACGCTGCTCCTCCCAGGAGAGGGAGGTAGGGATCTCCCTAAACCTGCCACTTCTGGGGTCCCTGCTCGAAGAACAGTGGCCCAAGTGTGGCTCAGATCACAGTTTAAGGAAACCCCAAGCTGAGAGCTCACTCCTTGGCTCTGTCTCTGTAATAAGCTTCCCGCTCCAATACCTGGGAGCTCTGCCACACTCAGGCATCCCTGGTGTTTCTGTGACCCCACGGGTCCTGAGACCGCACTGTCCATGCGAGGGCTCCATCTTCCCCTTAGCCACTGGAGTGATGTCCCTCAGTAGAGGAGTTTTCTAAAAGTTCTGGTTTTGTGCTCTGCTGCTCTACCACTTGCTGGTAGCCTCCCCTTCCCCACAGTCTCTCTTCCCCTATATCACCTCGGATATACTTCTCTGAACATCCTACCTTCCAGAAAGTGGTTGGTTTTCTGTTCCTAGAATTACTGCTCTTCTTCTCTTCGATCTCCTGTTTGAATTTTTAGGTGTTCAATATGGTTTGATAACTATCTAGCTGAACTCCTGGGACCCCATGGTATTTAAATCTCCTACTCCTCTGCCATCTTGCTCCTTCCCTCTATATTGGGTTTTGACATCAAGGCTATGCTAGCATTATAAAACAGGAGAGCTTTCCATATTTTTTTCTCATCCAGAATGGTTTAAATAGCAACGGAATTATGAGTTAGATAAAACTCATTTGTAAGCCCATTTAAACCCAGTCCTTTTTTCAATATTAGATCTTTAATTACCCTTTCAATATCTTTTGTGGTAACAAATTTATTCTGGTTTTCTACTTCTGACCAATTTGGATTTGCTAGAAAACTTTCTGCTTTAAAAAAATTTTTAGATTTGTTGCTCTGGCTCTTCTTTTCTCATTCTTATCTCTCATTCTTCAGATTGCATATTTTTGCTCTTTTTTCTTTATTCAGGGTGTCTTATTAGTCTTTGTAAAAATCCAGCTTTTGGGGATGCCTGGGTGGCTCAGTCAGTTAAGCCACTGCTTTCTGCTCAGGTATTAATTCCAGGGGCCTGGGATCGAGTCCTGCATCTGGCTCCTTGCTCGGCAGGGAGCTTGCTTTTCTCTCCACCTCTGCCTGCTTGTGTGCTCTCCGTCTCTCTATCTGATAAATAAATAAAACAAGGCAGAGAGGCAGGCAGACAGAGGGGGGCAAGCAGGCTCCCCGCTGAGCAGAGAGCCCCATGCGGGGCTCGATCCCAGGACCCTGAGACCATGATCTGAGCCGAAGGCAGAGGCTTAACCCACTGAGCCACCCAGGCACCCCTTACATCCTTTTTTTTTTTTTAAGGTTTTACTTATTTGACAGAGAGATAGTGACAGAGGGAACACAAGCAGAGGCAGTGGGAGAGGGAGAAGCAGGCTTCCTAGTGAGCAGGAAGCCCAATGTGGGGCTCAATCCCAGGACCCTTGGATCATGACCCAAGTTGAAGGCAGAAGCTTAACCAACTGAGCCACCCAGACGCCCTTATTGTTTTCTATTTTATAGCTTTTAGCTTCTACCAATTTCTCCTTTCTAGTTTTTTTCTTCAATGAAAAAGAATTTTTTTTATCGAAGACATTTAAACTAAGTTTTTCTCTGAGTACAGATTTTGCTCTGTGTTACATGTTCAGATAGAATGTGTGCTTTTTGTTGCTTTCTAGACCATTTATTTGTATTTTAACTTTCATCTTTGATCCAAGAATGTACAGAATTGGGTCTCCCAATTTTTGTGTAGTTATAATGGTAATAACCACATTTTAATTATCTCTAATTATATAGGATTGTGATCATGGGATGTGGACCACAAAGTTGCTATTTGTTTAAATTAATAATTTCAGCTAATATTTAAGCATTAATAATTACACAATTAATATTTATCAGTTAATACATAATTAATATTTTGCCAGACTGGATTTTTGCATATATTCCATGGATAAATGGCCAAAAAAATGTACATTCTCTATTTAAAGATTCTATAGTCTGGTGATCACTTACTAATTGCATTATACAATTTCTCCATGTCTTTATTTTTGTCTATTATACATGTCTAGTTCCAAGAGAGGTGCATTAAAGTCTCTATAATTGTATTTTAATTTTTATCAAGTTCTCTTTGCAATTCTAATAGTTTCTGATTTAAGTGTTCAGTTTTCCTGGTAATTGAGGCACAGGGTTTATCACCTCTAGACCTTCCTGTTTTTTGTCATTACAGAATATTCCATTGAGTGCTTTAATATTAAATTCCACCCTGTTTGACCAATTATTTCAAGTCCTGCCTTTTTTTGTGTTTGCTTATTTTCTCTTTGCCACCCCTTTATTTTCAGCCATCTTTATCATTTAACAATTTCTTTAATATCAGATAATTTTTTTTCCCCTAAACACACCTGTTCTACAGTGGTAGAAAATGCAATCCGTTTGTATTTAGATAATGATGGATTACCTTGCTAGCGTTTCTTTGGTCCTACTTCAGTTATTATGCTTATGATTAACCCTGATGTTCTTTTCCTTTTCCTAGTTTTTGATTTGTTTTCTACTTAATTTTTTCCACTTAATTTTTAATGTTTCTCCCTAAAGTTTTGGCTTTCTCCAGATTGCAAATTTTCTATCCTCCATGAACATGTAGCCAGTCACACAACACACACGGGGCTAACCAGTTCATGTGTGTGCCTCACCTGGCATACTGCTGATGCCCCCATTCCCAGCTCTCTCCTTGGGCTTCTGGGATGGAGCTGAGCAGTCAGGATGAGGATGAAGATTAACTTTTTCATGTCTCTGGTCCGCTCCTCTCAGAATTCCTAAAAGGATTTCTTATTTGAGCTCTCATTGGTCTTCCATTTCTAGGGGACTGCAGAGGTTATGCTCTTTGATCCTCAAACAAGATTAACAAGACACTGGAGTGCTGATGCTTTGCCTGTGGACTTAGGATATGGGCCTAGAAACAAATTCTCCTGTCTCCAGCCTTGCCATTGAAAGGGACAGCTTCTCATCTTCTCTTCTTGGACCTTTGTGTAGCAGAAACCTCCCTAAGGTAAAGCTGAAATAAGTGGGAGACAGGACATTGGAGGAGGGGGCCCAAGGTGACCATGTCCTGAGGGCTCCACCTAACACTCTGAGGAAGCAGTTACAGGAAGCTTCATCCCTATCTCCAGAGCTTAAAACCCATGGAACCCTGTGGTTCAGACCATGTCTTGACTGCTACCACCAAGCCTTGGCGCTTGCCCCCAATGAACTGTGTCTCAGTGCTTTTCTTTTCTCTCAGTGATTTGATAGATGGCAGAAGTATCATAGATGGTCTGTTTCTTTCTACACCTTTCATTTTGTGATCCTACAAAATTCTCTTCATTAAGCAAGGCTTTGAACTTGAGGATCAAGGCTGGGCTTCCTCATAATCTTTCAGACTCCTACTCAAGGGTTATGGAATTGGTTCTGTGCTATGGAATTGGTTCTATGCTTTCTCCTGCAGGCTGTTGATAGCAGAGGCCAGCAACCTGGAGAGCCACTTAGCTTCTTCGACACTCTCTTGTCTCTTCATAAACATGTTCCACAGCGGAAGGGCTTCTTCTCCACTGGACGTGCTGTGGCCAGCACCGGCACTGAGAGGTAAGGGGACACAGGTATGACTGGGAACACTTTCCCCCAAAAAACCAAGCAACAGGGATCTCCCCCCCAGCCCTCCCCTGCAAGTGAAAGAACACCAGACAACTCTGTTCAAAACAGTTTATTGTATTTTATTTATTTTTTTTTTTTGTCAGACAAACACATTGATTTCTGGACCACAGTAGAGGATGGAAACCTTTCACAAACTTATTTATTTGAAAATACAAATATAAAATTATACTTTCCACATCTGTGATGTGAGAGACTGCCATCCACATAGTAATTTTTTACAACAGGGCTTTAAGAAAGCCACACACAAAGACCTGAAAGATGCTTGCGATATATAGATAGATAGATACATATATATGTATATATATAAAAAAAATACTCACTACCAAAGTTGTCATCAGTTTCATACTAAAGTATAAAAGTAAGGGTGAGGTCAGCCACAGTGCTAGGGAAAGTTTTATTTAGATACATTTATGTCCACATGAAACGCTTAGACTTGCATCCTATTACATATGGAATTCCGCGTTTACAATACACCATGAACGGCAGATTGGCTAGCCCACGCCACTTGAGAGGACACTCACAGATTCCACACAGGATGGTGCAGTATGTACAGAATACAGTAGCTGAGAGCCTTCTAGGGAGGCTCTGGAACTTTTGGCTCTCAGACCCCCTCCCCCTCCCCCCTCGCGCCCCTGCCTCCCAGAAATGAAGTCCTGTCTGAGACAATACATTCTGATTATTTGATAGCCAAGTATTTGAGTTAAGGTTGCTTCCCCAGAGGGGTGGGTTTTATTTATATATATATTTTTTGAGTTTACTTACTTTTTGGTTAAAAGAAAGAAAGAAAGAAAGAAAACAAACATATTACAGTATTAAAGTATTGCTTAACGTACAGCGTCTCCTTGTGTAGTGTCTGTGCCCAGGACCGGGCTGAGCTGATTCTGCTGCTTTTCTGCTTAGGGGAGGGCAGAGGAGCCCACCAGTGTCTCTCTTCAGTGTGCTTGCCAGCCTCCATCCCTCTGCCTTCCCCTGCCCCCCACTTTTATCTTCCTTGGAAGGTAGCCTGGCTTGTTGAAGCACACTGAAGAAAGAAAATTCTTTCTGCCCCGCACCCCTACCCCCCTGGCACAGTCTCCCTCTGTCTCTGCGCGCCACTCCCAACTGATAAAGAGAAGTATGAGTTAGTGTTTCTTTTGTAAACAATTTCATATGCAATATAATACAGAAAGCATGGCTGACCTTCAATAAAAAATGTAGTAAACTATATTGCTTTATTCTTGATTATGCTGCAGTGAGCGAACGGCAGGATGAAGCAGTGTGGTGTGGTGGTGGCTAAGTCCCTAGCCCTCGTTTGCACTAAAGATCAAAATAGGTTTTGTTTTTCTATTTGGAACGAAAAAACATTTTTTTTTTTTCCAAAATCTCCCAAATGAAAAAGAACCCCCCCTTGTCAAAACAAAAACAAAAACAAAACAAAACAAAAAACCCCTAAAACAAAACCAAAACAAAACCAAAAGAAAAAAAAAAAAACCCCAAAACACCTGAAAACAAAAACTGAACACCTTTCAGGTCATTAGAACCAACAATTACCCAATGATTTTTAGACTAGTCTAGCAAGATGTGTAACATTCACTGGCTGTGAATTGCTGTGCAGTGAAACAGGAAATGGACAGCAATAGAGCCATGCTACCTTAAAGTCCAAGCTACAGATTCAAATTAGGATGACGGTTATGAAGGAGAGAAACGTAAAAAGGCCTGTCGGGACTTCGTTTGAATTAAGCCAATGAGCGACTGGGATAGAACACGAGGCTGTTTGGTTTTCCCAATGGGTGTGAGGAAGGCCACAAACCAGGGCTGAGAAAGCTCCTGGGGAGGGGACCAAAGGCTTGGCCGTCCCCGTCAGCTCCATGTCCAGGTAGAACCAGGAATGGGTCCGGGAGCTAATGCCACTCACTCCCCTCTGCTTGGGAGGAGAGGAGTTCGGGGGTCCCAGGCAGATGGATCTGGAAGCCAGAAAGTCACCCGGTGGCTATTTCGTGATTCCGGGGGGGAAAAGCCATCAGCCAAGAGGGTTTCTCCCCCCGGGGAAGGCGAAAAGGTGGTTCCCATGGTCGCCATTGAGCTTAACTGAAACAAAGACAAGGCTGAACATCAGTGCTAAAATAATTTACAAAAATCTTTCAAAATGGACTTCTAGATGAGTGGGGGGACTAACGTGAACCTTAACCTAGGTAGCCACATTAAAACATATCAGATTTCCACGAGATTTGTGCTATGGGCTACTGGGTCTCTTCAAAAGGTATTATAAACATCTAAAACATATTCACACAGATTATCAATTTCTTCTGAGCATTCTTAAAAAAATATTTTTTCTCTTAGTAAAATCATTTTAATATACCATGCCTCCCTCTTTTAAAAAATAAATTAAAAAAATCCAGTTTTGCATATCTAGCATTAGCATTTAAGGTAGTATGGCACACCCCTTCACAGTTGGGGGGGGGTGGGAATCTACAAAACGCCGCAGATTCTGCCGGCATTTGAACATCATGAGACCTTGGGTTAGTTGAAACCACATCAGATCAGCAAAAATAAAATAAAAAGTTGAAATTGAAAAAAAAATAATCGAAAGGAAAAACCTGCCCCAAAATTATTAGCATTTTTTTTTCCATAAATAAGAGAAAGTTCTATCCTTACTGGTCCTAAATCTGAATAACTATGTCTAATTTTTTTAAACCTTAGTTACGTTATACCTATCAATATGTACTAGAAGAAAGAGAAGAAAAAAAGTCACTACACTAGTACGAGGACAGCACGCTTACAAGATAGCCATTTTATACATTATTAACAGACAGTGATCAACAAAGAGTCTTCTATGAGGTGATGGGGGTGCAGAGAAAGGAAGGGTCCTACAGTACATCACCAACATGGACAAAAGAGTAAATAAATTCCCTAGTCTAGACACTGAATTTCTGGGAATTTATGGTCTTTTTTCTCTTTTTTTAATAAAACTTCTCTATTTTGTTATTTTATCACTCGAACAAGTTTTGATATTTTAAAAGCGCCCAGCATTTTACTCAACTTGGTTGTTTGGAAATAAAAAAAGAAAGAAAAAAACAAAAAACAAAACAATAAACCCCTCACCAAACAACCTAACATTTAATCGGAAAAACAGATTTTTTTTTTTAAATGTTGTTGCTGTTTAATTAGAATTGAAAAAGGCTTTTCTTCTTTCTTTCTGAGTTAGCATTTTGGAGCCTTTTGTTTGAAGATGCTTTTGCCCTACCACGTCTGTGAAAGTCTACATTAGTCTACTTTGTTAGTAAAATTTATAAAAATAGGAGTGCAGCAGCTTTTTATAATAAATGTCGCATTCAGTGTCTCATACTGGCTGTGCCTTAAGTACCAAATTTATAAACGTAACAATTTAAAAAATATTAATAAAACATCAATATCACATTTTAAAAAAGAAAAAAATATATATCCACACTACAATATGTTTTAATGCCATCTATTGAGTTGTACTTCTAGAGTTGCTGTTGCCGACCTATTACCAATATTAAAAAAAAGTTAAATTAAAAAATATCCTTCATCATAAGTATCTTTCCCCAACCGAGGACCATATATTATAACAGCCAAATGTTAAACATGTGCAAACAGGAAACTGTCAGTTTTTCCCACCAGTCACAGTGCAGCGATGTTTATACTTTTTTTATTTTTAAAATTCTGTTTACATCTACAATAAATTAAAAAAAAAATTCTTCCATAGCCTCTCTGGTGATACTTGCAGCACTGAGGTATTAAAAAAAATATATAAACCAAAAAAGGTTGCTCTCCTAATTTGTAAATAGGAAGTGAATGGAGAAAAGGTTTCATTAATGCAGGCTTATCCGCCCCTGGCCCAAGGGCCCCCCTCCCCCGCTCCCCGGGGCTGGGGTGGGGCAGTGGGGGGCAGGGGAGCAAAGAGAGGCCAAGTGTCCTAGGGACCTTTGGAGGTGCTGAAATGGTTGGACAATAGAAAATGATCAAATATTTAAAAATTAAGACTGAAAAAGAATGTCCCCCCACCCCCTCCCCACCCAAGCCAAACAGGTGTGCTTTGAAACTTTAAATATGTTAAATATTAAAATTGTAGCTTTGTTTTTAAAAAACATCTTGGGAAAAGCAGTTTTTCATATTTTAAATAAAAATCTAACTAGACGGTAACATTTGAAGCTGTGCACAGACGAGAGGTTAATATGCTGGTATGACACTAATACAGTTCTTAGGTCTATCACACAGACAGAAGGAGCTAAACAGTGTTCTAACTTTTCCCGGGGGTCGTCCTGGCAGCGGGGGTGTCCTTCCTCCTGGGAACTGACTGGGTTATCATGCCTTCCCCTCCTCCTTCCACAGAGCATTGAACTGCCTGGGACCGACTCCCTCACAAAAATATTTTTTTTGATTCTCTCTTTCTTAATAGTTTCTATGTAGTTAATGGAATTGTATTTACAACGCTTCTTTTTTTTTTTTTTTTTTTAGAATTCACAATTTCAAAAAACCTTATAATATCACCTCTTTCAACAGAAAAAAAGCACTTATAGAAAAGGAGGACACTCAAAACATGGTCGTCCTTACCTTATTGCCGAAAATAGATATACTTAGGTTAACAAAGAGACGTCACAAAAAAGAACCGCTATAGAGTCTGTTAATTAGCCTACTACATCTCACTTCTTAGACGACGCAAAGGAGAAAGTTGATGCCCACCTCCCGCTCCACAACTTTGCTTCCGCAGGTGTACGCGCTCCACTGGAAAAGCCATACAGTCTCAGAATTGGTACCAAAATATTGAGAGTAATATTACCATCTCAGCATCCTTTAAAAGTGAGAACAGAATCAAAACAAGCAAAAAAAAAAAAAAAATCTTTTTAAGAAAAAAATAATACCTTAATATAACAATTATACTATGGTTAGCTTTTAACTAGATATTAAAGCTATATGACTACCAGACTAAGTCAAAATCACTACCAAATGTGATTCAAAGAGATTTAAAAGGAGAAGGGGAGGGGCGGGAGTGGGGGAGAGAAGAGGACCGGAAACCATCAAGAAAAAAACAAAACAAAACCAAAAATCATGGGTTATATACACATTTAAAAGCTGTTGTCTTATATTACAGCAGATTCGTGAGATGATGAGATGTAGTCAACCCTCGATCCGAAGTGAGCCACCTCTGGTTGGGATGGGGAGTGAGGCTGGTGGGGGTCCAGGTCTGATGACATCACCTAAACAAAGGGCCACTCAGAAACTTCGCCCAGTCTTGCCTGGACATCCAGGTATGCTCTGCAGGGTGCGGAAGGTCACGGACGCCCAGAGGAGAACATAAAGTGGGAAGCAGGAGGAGAGAAAAGATGTGTCAGGCAAATGTACTATTGAGTCCAACTTGTTAACTTAGCGCTTTCAGGGTAGGACTACAACGGGCTACTGAACTCATGATTGGAAACGGCGGGGCTAACAGCTTCCTGCGATCACTGCTTGGAAAATCGGGCATCTTCGCCACGCCCGACACTGGGGAGCGGACAGCCCTGCCACTCATTTTTGCTGAGTTGCTATTCCGCTGACTTGCTACGGCACTGTTGAATTCTTGGGGGTGGGTAGTGGCAGGAAATGTGGTCAGCAGATGTGGCCACGCTGGGTGTTCGGCTCCACTGGTGAATTGCAAACTGACAAGGGATTTTTTTTTAAATTCTGGTTAAACTTCTGGTCTTCAAAGCCAAATGTTTAAAAAAGCTGCTTTATCAAATACCGTCAAGGACTGCCAATAACTGAAAATGCAAATTTAAAAAATCTAAAAAAAATTTTATCTCGTATCAAGGGCTTGAAGTCAGGAAAACATATGCAACACATAACCCAGCTTTGGTTATAGTAAACAAAGAAAGGTCCGCGACTCACACAGACTTGCTGAGTCTCCCTGAATCAAGCCTGGGCGCCTCCTTTGTGGAGGGCACTAAATGTCAGAGAAGGAAACCTCAGTTATGGACAAATTACGTGTTTCAGTTCAAACATGTGATCCCATTTTGGGGGTGGGGTGCTACCATCAATCTCTCAACTGTGATATCCCTTCTGTGGGAACCGGGTCCAAAGCTGGATGAGGAGGATGGGGTGGGTGCCTTGTCCGTCCCGCCCCCCCACTCCCACAGCGGCCGTGGAAGAGAGGGCGGGCTGTGGTGGGAAGCCCTACCCCACCCTCATTTCTAGGGGAGGAAGAGCGCACAAGGGCGGCGGTGCAGGGCAGCCTCGGGGTCTGACCTTGCAGGGACCTGCTGCGCCCAGTACCTGTTCCATCCCCTCCTCATCTGACTCCACAAAGGGCTGGAACCACCTCCAATCCCCAGAGTTCTTGGGGAGTTCAGTCCCCTTTGCTCAGAGAAACCTTACTTCCCCTGGGCCCCCAAACCCAGCTTAATTAGTAGTGAGTAGCTCTCCTTCAAACTGTTAGTGGCCTCTGGCTCTGGCCAGCAACGGCTGGGGTCAGTGCTCGAAGGGAAGTGGAGGTGAGGGGTGGGGAGAATCACACACGGGCTTTATTTGGTTAAGAGAGGCAGTTGCATTAGTTGAGCTGATTCCTTAGCAGCAACAGTAGAGAAATCCAAGAGAGATCTATGGAACTCAACTCAATCTGGTCCTCTCCACTGGGCCCACCCTTGAGAGTCCTGGCTGACTTGGGGCTTAGAGTGACCCCGCTCTGTGAGAGAGCTGTCCCATTAACTGCAAACCAAAGTGGCAAGTCTGTCTCCAGCCTTGCTTCTCATTTGTCCCAGCTCCCGGGGTGGGGGGCGGGGGGAAGCATGCTCCACCCCAGTGGGAACCCAGGCCCAGCCTCAGCTGTTACCCTCTCCCTTCCAGAGAGACAGACCCATGTTTCAAGCCCCCAGGCTAACGCGCTAACACACTCAGCTTTCACGAGAGAACCCCTCTACCTTCTTGGGGTTCTTCCCAAGAGCAACAGATACTTATTTTCCAACGAGACTGTGGCAAGAGGCTCTTTCACTGACTGCCCCAGCCTCCCCTTCTCCTCCACTCCGCCCCTTCCATATCCCCATCAAAGTGATTTAAAAAAAAATGTTTAATTAACTTGAGCTCAGTTTAAAAGGTTAGGAAACTGGCAGGGATCCAAATCCATGTTACGCAGGTGATGTCGTTAATTTAATTTGCTTTTCGTGCGGTAATCTGGATAATTACTCAGTAGTTACTGGCAAAAATGTTTTCTTTTCACTAAAAGATAGTGTCTGGCTGTATGACTGCATGAACCCCAGGAGCCAAAGCCAGAGAGTGTTGGGGGACCGAAAGGGTCCAGGGACCTGAAAAGCCATCTTGCGGGACCCTGGAGGGGTTGGCCCTGGCCCCAGGTTTGGCCGAAGCCTGGAGTTCTACCTCTGTCCCCCTGGGACAGACCTAGCACGAGATCACCTTCCAGTTTCCTATACTCTTGGTCATAATTTCAAGACAGAGAGAGATGAGGGGTGGGGAGAAGATAAGGGATCAAAAGAATCAAATCAAGAAAAAACAAAACAAAACAGGTAGGGGTCATGATTACAGCTGGAGAAAGGGATGAGAGAGTAAAAGACTGGATTTTTGGCCCCCACCCCGCTGCCAAGGGGTTGGGGAGGAGGAGGGAGAGGCGCTAGCGCGATGAGGCCAGGGCCTGTGCATACTTGCACGCCGGGGCGCACACAGGTGCGACGTGCCCGGCAGGGCGGGAACACAGGGCAGAGAAGGTAGTACCTCAGAGTGGGCTGGCAACAGAAGCACCTGCTCAATGGTATCCATTTGTAAAGGCCGTTGCAATCAAAGGTCCCTAAAATTGCACAATTGTTAAGGTCATCAGCACGCTATACACGGGAACAGATTGTCATATTCCGGGAAAGGAAATTATCTCTAGGACTAGACCGTGGTTGCCAGCATGAATATGTAATTCTGAGACACTGCGCCCCAAGGGGCCCCCACACCCTAACCCAAGCCCTTCTGCTTGCCCAGGGGGTAATCGAGAGCCAGGTGCACCAGGGGTGTGGGGTGGTGGCTGAGGGCAAAGAGAGGCCTAGGCCCAAAATGCTGGGCGCTGTTGCCCCGGACCCTGGAGGGCAAGGATCCCAGTGTCTCTGCCCACAGTCCCGACAGTTCCAGCTGGGGAGAGAGCAAGCCCAGCGCAGACAAAATGTGATGCCACGTGTGGTCATTTCAGAAACCCACAGGTCAAGAGACCCAGGTTTTCAAGAACAAGTCAGATCTGTGTTTCCAGGCGTTGTGAATGGAAGTGAGTCATGCTCTGGGTGGTGACAGAAGGTCTCCCAAACAGGGCAGCTTGAAACGGAATACTGCTACCGCGGACTTGGTGCTAGAGTTCACCTGCGGGGATCTGACTCATCGGATTCCTGACTTCAGTGATACTGGTTTGGGAATGGAATAGAGCAAGGACCCAGATTGCACCGGCCAGGGGTGATGGCCACGTGCACGTGTGTGTACACGCGTGTGTAAGACAGTACGGGAAAGAGTGCACACATGCATGTTGGACTGTATATGTGCATTCTTGCATGCGTGTATGCGCACGTGCGTGTGTGTGTGTGTGTGTGTGTGTGTGTGTGTGTGTGTATGTTTGTTCATGGCATCCAGTGCTGGGGTGGGGAGTGGGCAGGGAGCCAGTGCCCCACACTGTACTTGCTCTGTTCTCTCCAGCTCAGCCCTTGAGGCAGGGTTCACCTGACCAGGCCGGGACCTGGAACAGCAGACACTCCCATCTTAGCCCCCAAACCAAACCACCTACAAAATGCTGAGGTTGACTAGAATGGAGGGTGGCCGAATTTCGGTTTCCCAAATGGAAGGAACATGGAGCGAGTGGGCTCAGGCACATTCATGCTCACACACACCAGGAGGGGAAAGAACAATACAATCTGAAAACAGCATGCAAATCTGTTAAGCAAATTTCCATTGCCTGGATTAGTCAGATTATAGAACCACAGAGCATTACAAATATCAAATGCATCTGGCCTCCGCGGGGCTGCGGCTAAAGAACACAAATGGGAACTTACTTGGAACCTGGAAACTTTAAGAAACATTAGCAGAGGAAACCGCCCGGGATGAAGCGTGAACCCCACACCGGGTCCCGGGGCCAAGTGCTACCTCTGGACCTCAGGCCCGGGGACTAGACTGACCAAGGCTGCTATCCTGAGGTGGAGGTGGGAGGGTCCCCCAGCCCCTCAAGTCCCAGCCCACATGGCTGTCTCCCGAAGGCAGGGGTCCAGCAGGGGGGACCATTCTGAGGGCCTGTTATGTGCTAGCAGGTGACATACCCCATTTCCATTAATTCTCACACCATCTTTTGAGGGAGGCATACTTAATTGTCGTTTTGCAGCCGGGGCAGTGAAGTTCTGACAGATTACATAAGGGGCTCAAGGTTGCACGTGCTGAAGGTGATGGAGTGGGGATCTGAACTTGACCTGCTCAGGCTCCTTCCACTCCATCATCACATGGCCACATACAGGTTGCTCAGGAAACATCCAAACTGTGGAGCTTCAGCCCCGGGTGGCTGGCGGAAGTGAATGGGGGCGGGGCGGGACCCACTGTCCTCTCCTCAGCCCCCAACCCTGGGCTCTTCTGGCACATTCTCCCATGGGAGACAGGCGGGAAAGGAGGGGAGGGGCGGGAGGTACTTACAGCTATGCCGTGGCCGAAGCCTGAGCCCGGCTGTGGGCTGGCTGCACTTATGTAATTCCCCACTCCGGAGTCCTGGCTGGCAGGGCCGTACAGATCGGCGACAGGTCCTGGGCTGTTGGCCCCCGGGAAGCCTCCGGGCCGCGCGGGGTTGGAGCCTGCCGGGGAAGCGGGCGCGCCAAAATTCGGTTGAGCACTGTAGCTATTCAGGACTGGTGTGCAGAGAATAGAGCTGGGTATGAGGCCAGAAGCCAGGCATGCACCGGTCATTACAAGCCAAACACTCGAGAAAAACAGCTGAGGCCCAACTTCTAACACTCAACCAAGGCCATGCGAAAACATCAGCAGGGACTCAAGAATACTCAGCCCAGGCTACTACTAAGAAGCTCGGAGCTCCGAAAATAGAATAAAAAAACAATCATTCAACACACTACAGCAACCAACCGGAGGTGCTTCACTGCCCACCAAATTATCACAAGAGAAATAGAGATATATATGGAAGAGAGAGAGGAAGAGAGAGAGAGAAAGATTGGTTTTCACATCTGAATTGGTGCTCATGCAGTCTTGTCTAGATCTGGGCACGTTGAGACAGCATTCACATCCCATGCAAACTACAAAGGAACTAGTTTTAGACTACACATTGTGTTAATATTGATATTAAAACGTGACAGGAAACAAAGCAATTTGTGTCCAGGAGGAAAAAAAAAAAAAATCTTTTGGGGAAGGGATTTTAATTTTTTTTTTTTTTTTTTTTTTTGGTTTCGCTTTTTCTTGTTTTTGGATCCATTAAATGACAAATTTGTTTAAAAAAAGCAAAAAAACAAAAAAAGATCTCCATTCTCCAGCCCCCCACCCCCAAACCACTTCCCGCCTCCCCACTGGCTACGTCCCCCCCCCCCACCCCCAGTTAGATCCCTGTATGAAAGTCATCACTACTGAACGTGGTCAGAAGATGGGGTATGTCATGGAAAATCTGGGCATCTTAACGTGACTGTAATGATGGTGGCGAGGGGTCCCCTTCTGGGGTGGAGAGCAGGGGATGGAGGGAGGGAGGAGGGTGGGGGATGGCGAAATCTGGAGGCTGGGGCCGAAGCTGGGTGAATGCCAATGGTTCTTACAGGACACCCACGCACTCACCTCCTGCGGTAGAAGGAAAGGGGGGGGTTTAAACTTTTTTTTCCTTTTGTTTAAAAAAAAAAAAAAAGACAAAGAAGTATGAATGCAAAGCATACGGACTGAACCAATTTACAGCTAAAGCATATCTGACTGAAATGCCTGCTTTTGTTAGTCAGCCTCCTGTAAACTCCAGGCTGAGATAAAGAGCTCGGAATGCTCCTGTGCTCCAGAGAGGCGCCTTCACAGCCACAGATCCTGAGAGTGGTGGTGAGGAGAGACAGCGGGAGGAGACACTGCCTGGGCGTAGCGCCACCCCCCACCCCCCCAACAAATTCCATCATTCCTTCTTCAGTGAGCGCCACCGCAGCAACCAGGTTAATTTGGTCTCATCTTTCATTTCCCCTTAGTTGCTTAAACTTTTTTTCTCCAAAATGGGTTTTTTTTTTTTTTTTTTTTTTTTTTAATTGCCAAAGTAGGTTCTCATTGATTTTGAAAGCTGAAGGTGAGTCTGGCTGGGGCCAGCCACTTCGGGACTACAGCTAACCCACGCAGAAGAACCAGACAATCTGGACGCTACGTATTTCCATGACTTTGGCTCCAAGGGGATGCTTCTCACTACAGTCTTCTCCCTCTGCTTCCCATGGCATTTCCCTCTCTGACCTGTGACCAGCTGCTTTCAACATCTGCAGCCCTGCTCTTGGCCACGGTCTGGCCCCAGGGACCTGTGCTTGCAGCCCCCCACCTCTGGCAGGCCTCGAAGAGCCAGATGTGCATAGATT
Source organism: Mustela nigripes (assembly GCF_022355385.1). Taxonomy (NCBI): domain Eukaryota; kingdom Metazoa; phylum Chordata; class Mammalia; order Carnivora; family Mustelidae; genus Mustela; species Mustela nigripes. Next base: position 31,512,003 of record NC_081572.1, on the reverse strand, counting down.
TTTACCGGTGTGCGCCCGGGGTGGGAAGAGACTGACCACGCGCCCAAGCCAGGCTGGCAGGAGATGGAGACAGAAAGGAGATCAAACCAAGCCGCATCTGGCCCTTGACTGAGCAGAGAAAAGGGAAACTGATAGCTCCAGGTGCCCTGGAGGCAGGAGGCTCGAAGGTGAGGTCCCTTGGAAGCTGGAGCTGAGAAATGAGTCAACTGGCAATGGAAAAAACAGTTTCAAGAGAAAAAAACCACAGAGGCTTAGAGCCAGTGAAAGGCTGATCTGCGAATGCAAGAGCAGACAAAGGGGGCAGGAATTTTGAATACAGAAGATTAAACTTGCAGATAACATTTGGCCTTTCTCACTCATGGAGGCAAATATCAAGCTGAGATATTCAAAGGCGGAATTATCTTGGTCTAACACTTTTTTTTTTTTTTTTTTTTTTGCTCTGGGCTAGGGAAAATGGAGCTCAGACAGTAGACTCCTGGTCTACCCAGGTGGCTGACCCCCACTATGCACAGTAACTAGCCAATTCTGTTTCAGGGTAAAGAGAAGCTAGAGGAGGGACCCCACAGTGGAAGATGGGAAGATTTTTTTGGCTTCTTATTCCTCTCGCCAGATGAAGAAGCAAGAAGATGGTGGGCAGGCCCACCTACCTCGGGGCTGGGGAGAAGGGGGTTTTGATCTTGGCTCCTTTCAGGAGGGAAAGCCAACAAGACACCCATCCAGCCAGAAGCAGCAACCTGGGAGACAGGATGTAGCAGGCCCACAGAAGGATGCTGGCCAGAGACAGTCCCCTCTGTGTGCTTAGGAGCAAAGAGGGCCAGTGGGATCTGCCCATCCCAGCTCCCTCTCCCAGTCCTTATGCGCCCAGGAGGTCTGAAGGGATTTCACATTTAGCAGCCCCTCTTAGCCTACAACACCTCTCCCTGCTCAGTCACCTGTCAGCAAATGACCCTGAGAAGAAGGCATCCGATGAGAATACAGCTTGGAAACCCCAAGTCCCATATTGCTACACACTCTCTCCTCATAGGGCCTGATCCCTGCTCAAAGTCACCTTGTGGCTCTCCCCCAGCCAGGGGCGCAAGATCAGGCCTCGGGTCCCCGCCAGAGGGCGCAGCGGACAGGCAGCAAGCAACTGGCTCCGTGCAGGGGGTGGGGGCGGGGTGGACAGGGTTGGGGGGTGGTAGATATCAGGCCTCAGTACTTTGCAGCCGCCAACTCCCTCCTCATCTCTCTGTAGGGAGAAGACCCAGGCTCCGGAAAGCAGGTTCAGGTCCCTAGACAGCCCATCCAGACACCCATGCACAGCAAGCAAACAGCCCTGGCTGCTCAGCGAAGAGGGGGAAGTGCCACCTGGCATGCAAACTTGTCAGCAGCTGTTCCTGCTGTCTGGTGGGGGGAGGGCATTAGGGACAAGGTTGTCCTCTTCTTTTGGGAAGTTCGTACTGAACACCGGCTGGCTACACCGGAAGGGGAGTCATTTGAGGACCCTTTCCCTCCCTCTGAGGGGCGTGACCTGAGCGAGACGCAGGCAGGCCGAGAAAGCAGCCCCGGAGCTGCAATGTTTGGGGAAGGATTTTGGTGGAGGGTTCCTTTCCCCAGGCACTGAGCCTCCTTTGGAGGGGCTGGAAACAGTCCCCCAGACCAGGATGGGGCAGGAAGAGGGGATGGGACAGCACCCTCAGCAGGCAAGGGTCCCTTGGGTACTGCTTGGCTGTGTGTGTGTGTGTGTGTGTGTGTGCGCGCGCGCGCGCTGAGAGGGAGAGGGTCTCGGTATGTGTTGCTGAATACACGGTGCTGAGATTTACGAATCAGGACACCCCGACTCCTGTCCCAGGAGAGGACACCATCTTGCGAACACCCTGGCATTTCTTTGCAGAAGCCGTGAGCACTAAGTGGGCAGTGTGTGGTCTCGCTGTGAGGAGCAGGGCCACATGCCTGCCAGCCGCTCTGGGCAGCACCCTACCAGTGGTTTAATTCTGGGCAAGTTCCTTCTCCCTCACCCCCAGCTGCCAGTCCCCAGCGTCCCCTGCACTTTCCGGGTCCAGGCAGCTGGTATGCTCAGGGAGGCAGCGGTGGTGCAGAGAAAGGGAGCACTGGACTTGGAGTCAGAAGACCCGAGTGGGACCCTAGCCCTGACCTTCTGGCTGTGGGCCTCGGGCTAAGCCCCTTGGCTGCCGGGGTCCTCATTTGTACCACGTGAGCGTGGTCTGCCTTCGCCTGCCTCTCGGTGGGCTCCGTGAGGATGGGAGAGAGAAAGCACTTTGTAACTTGTCGAGTTGAAAACAAACATATTTTTTAAAATAGTTCTGTAGGCAGAGCCCAGTAAGACAAGTGCCATAGGCAGATTTAGGAAAATGTGATACAGGAAAACACAATTCATACCAATCAGGAAGTGATTTACAAAAGGACCCAATTCATCGGCCCAGTGCACTGAGTCATGCTGGACCGGGATGAAGGACTCTGAGACATGGGGGACAGGAAAGCAAGGGCGGGGAATCTCACTGAGGCCAGCAAGAGGAAATGCGTTTGACTTACAGTGGGAGGCATTCTGAGTTGGATTAAAGGAGGATTTTCTGCCTGGCAAGGGGATGAAAGACCTTGATGGCGGAGCCAGGAAACCCCAGGGAATCTTACCCCCAGAGACCCTAACAAAGGCCCATACCTACAGGAGCTCATCCAAAGCTCATGGGTACCTCAGGGTGTTAAAGCAAACCCAGGGAGGAGTCTGCCTTCCCACTGGCACATGGTCTGCCTGTGGCTCTGCCCAACTGTGGCCAGAAGGCGCTGGGCTGAGAGCGGAATTGGTCCCTGGGGGTGGGGAAGAACAGCCTCGAAAGTACAGAAGTGCCGATGTCCGCAGGGTCACTGGACCTGCCCCAGAAAGCTAGAGCCCAAGATTTTGTTGGGGGGGGGGGGAGACACCTCTGGGAGTGTCTCGCTCTAAGACCTGAAAATTGGATGATTACTGATTCAGAGGAAGGAACTGTTTACAAAATCCTTTCTAGTTGAGCTCAGCCCACATATCCGGGACAAGCCGGGGCTCCGCCAAGTCCCAGCTATTAGACCGTGGTCTTGGTTTGGTGGGTCTCACATTTCATCAAGGGGCAGGGCCAGCCGTCAAGACAACTGCAGTCATCTACCTTGTGAACGATACACCACTGCCAGGTTTCATCTGGGACGGGAAAACCTGACGGCCCCTAGCACATGTCCAGAGTGTGGGCTGTTGAAGACAGGGCACCGGGAACGGTGGGCCTGTCCTCACCCAGTCCAGCTGACGGTACTGTGCTGCCGAAACAAAGCTCAAGACACAGGGCACTTTAGGGCCAAGGAGAAGGGAGTCTGGGCTGTCTGTTGTCAGGGCTCCCACTCCCAACCCCCAGCTCCCGGCAGACAGGAGGGCCAGGAACAGAAGCCCCTGTGATATCCTTTGAAGGCAGGCCTGTGTTCATTCATCACACTGGGTTTTATGGTTTTTTTGTTTTAAAGAATGTAAAGAAACTGAAAAGGGAATGAGTAGAGGGGCCATGTTGACAGGTTGATGCCAGAGGGAAAAAAGAGGTCAAGGTCATCATTCCTCCAACTCTTCCCTCTACCTCCCCTTGTCCCTATCATGCTTCTATCTGCCTTCATTAAAAACTCCACAGCAGGGGCAACCGTGGTGGCTCAGTGGGTTAAACGTCTGACTCCTGATTTCAGCTCAGGTCATGATCTCAGGGTTCTGAGAGCCAGCCCTGCGTCCAGCTCCGTGCTCGGTGGGGAGTCTGTTTCTCTCCCTCTGCCCCTACACTCCGACTCACGCATGCTCTCACTCTAAAAATAAATAAATCTTAAAAAAAAAAAAAAAAAGACTCTCCTACAACACTGGGTGCCCAGTGATGCTGGGTCCGTAATGCCAACCGGCTGTCAACAGTGGAGACTTTCACAGGTCCCTCTTCACAGCCAGCCACTTGCTCCTTGTTCATGGGCTCTGAAGAATGGCAGCTGGGCAGCCAAGGCCTTCCTGGGAACAGAGCTGAGGACCCCGCTCTGATTCTCTGTGCCCTCTGAAAGTAGGGCCCACTATAAATCAATGCAGATGGTCAAATGCGAAAGGTTAGCATGGAAAGATAACCCTGTTCCTGCTCATGGAAGGAGAAATCTTCAGCTGTGAATTATTACAGCATGTCTCCAGCAGAGCAAGGAGGAATTACATGCCTGCAGTCTGCCTGGCCACTAGGTCCCAGGGATCCTGGCTCTAACCTTCCTTCCAGAGCTTAGCGTGAAGCGGGGAGACCTAGAGAGGACCAGCAATTACATCCAACCTGGGAAAACAGTATGACACAGTAAATTAGAGTCAAATCAGCTCAGGGACCCAGATGCAGGGACGATCAATTTAATATTACATATATAGATAGATAGATAGATATCTATGTATATATATCTGCTGAAATTCAGGCTATTTCAGAAGAGTGAGGGAAGGAACACTTCAAACCTAGGAGAGGATTAAGAGAGTAATGCAATGACATTTCCTTTTCCCTGTCTCCATACACAAACCGAATACATTACAGAGGTACGAACTCAGCCCGACAGCAACAAGTCCGGACAAATCCAGGGATGCCAGGCTCATCTTAAATACTGCACAGGACATGTGGACAGTGTCTGCTCGTGCACGGGGCTGACGGGAAAGTCAGTGTCACAAACACTCCGGATGTCATTTACAGCGGTGCTACGGTCTTGTAAGATTGCAGTTTCTGCTTATTCTCTCAAAACCTAACCTGCTTCGCACCGCTGCGCGGCTGGTGCTGACGTCTGCAGGTTGCCGAGGGCCTATCTTAAGTAGGGAACGCACGGGCCGCAGAACCGAGGACTTGGGACTAACGATTACGTGGAATGATGGTCGAAGCTTCTGGTCAAATCATGCCCCTCTGCAAAGCCAACTTCACTACTGGCTGCTCAGCAGCCCTCCTGTCACATGTTAGAGGGGTACTTGGGAGATTCGTGTTACCACGCAGATCAGCGTGAGGCGAAAGCCCCAAATACCCAGAATGAACGTGCCTGAGGAACGCTTTGTGGCTAGGACGATATTATGTGGAGATACCATCTCAACAGAAAATAAATAGCTTGTTTTCTATCTTGATGCTCTTTTGTTATCAGCCCTGATTTGGGTCTGTGGCTGTGTCTCCTCCTCACAGAGGACCAGCCTGGGGTTGGTGGGGAAGGGGGGCAATGAGAAGTGGGGTGAGTGGTTAGCTGCCATCTGCTTATGGGGTAAATTCTGGAGATGGATTAGCCCTGAGTGGGCCTCCGGCCGGTGGCCAAACAAACCGGGCTTTGTTGTGAGGGTAAAGAAGGAACTTTCTGGAGTCACTGTCAGGTTCTCATTTCTCCCAGAACCCCAAGGGTAGTGAGGGACAGCCCTCGTTTGCATGTGTCTGAGGGAGGAGGGGGAGAGGGGGGCCTCTGGGGAAGGAAGGGCCATGATGTGGGTCACTGGGGCTCGTCTGGCACAGGCTGAGCCAAATGGAACTGTCTGCGGGGCTCCAACAGCTTCACCAGCTCAAGGGACCTCGGCAGGCTGCCCGGCTCAGGCAGCGTCTCCTAGTTTAACCCCGAGAACGCCCCTTGCTTCATTTTGATCTGGGGACTGCCTATGTCCCTGAGGCCCATCCAGCTCTATCCTGTCAAAAAAGAAACTGGTCTGGCTTTTCCCCATAGGAACCCAACCACCCTCTGTGCTGCTGGGCTGTGTGCGCTCACTCGCTCTTTCCCAGCCTGCCTGGACCGAGCCTGCACCTTGTGAGTGACCCCTCCCACTGCAGCCTCGCTGTGCGCTCCCCGCACTACATCCTGTCAAAAGAAAGCATCATGAAGTCCAAGGCCGGCACTGCGTACCTGTAGTGTTCGCAGTCGTGAGGAAAAAGCGCTGTAAGAATTTGGTAAACCCCTGTCCCAGTCGGGGAAGATGGAGCGGGGGAAAGCCTCGTACTACTGTGGGCAAAATAGGGTCCAGAGGCGAGAGGCACAAAGTTCTAGAAGCTGTGGCTTCTAAAGGTGCCAGGCCGACAAGGGAACTAATATGGACTGAGCACCTACTGTGTGGGTGTTCAATGCCATCTTTTTTCACAATCCTGACAACCTGGGCAATGGGTCTTATCACCGTGGGTTACAGATGAGGAAACTGAGGGCTATAGCAGGGAGGGAACGGGTCTCGGGAGTGTCTCTGACCAGACTGAACTCAGCTCTCACTTGAACATCAAGGTAACTCCCAGCTGCTCTCCAAACAGAATCCCGCTGCTCGGCTGTCCTTCCCCGCATCATAGTCTGACAGGACACCTTAGGTTTACCTCAATCTTTCTTTGCCTCAGACAGGTCACAAGGACAAGACACCAAACCTCCCCTGCTGGAGTGCCAGCTCCCGAAGACATGGGCTCTGTTGCCCTTTCCACCCTAGGAGCTCCCTGGTGGTGGCGTCGCCCCCATCAAGCTGGGGTTCCTGGGGTTGGGCCACACTGGCCACAGGAGATAGGGGACAGCGTCTCTCCCAAAGGACTAGACCGCCTTCCTCTGTGCCACATCCCAGAACAAGCCTGGGTGGAACAAAGCAGGCAGGCAGGATGGCTGTGGTCAGGGTGGGGAGGAGAGGGTGCTACCAGACAGAAAGGAAGCCCTCCCATACGTGCACCCACAGAGGGACTCCTCTAGAATGTGTGCCCAGAGGCCTGGTCTCAGGCCCTAAAGAGCGCACTGCGTTCTGTTGGGGGCCGTCCTGCGGGGAGCTGGACTGCCCTAGGACCATCAGTATTTACTACCCCATCCCACTGCATGGAAACTCACTGCTCTGGGCTTCACAACCAGGGGGGCCGGGTGCGGGGGGGGGGGCCAAGGAGCAGCCCCTCGAGGACCTGGACGAAAGGCTTTCCACTCAAGCAGCCTGTCTTTAATGATTATAAAGGCACAGGAGTTTAATCCATTTTTGATGTAAGCACTAATAGCTCTGTGTCCTTGAAGTTCAAAGCGGGCGCATACATGTCACTAATTAGCCAAGCACAGAGCCATTCAGCTCCCTCTCATGTTTCTAATTAGGTCTTTAATAACAAACAAACTCCGACCTTACCAAGAGGCCCCCATTCATCAGACAGTCAAGGAGGGCGACTGCTTCCATGTTTACGGCGGCTTCGGGCCGTTGGTTCTATATGAACATGCTCTTAATCTCAGCCGGGACAGGCCTGTCCTCGAATCCATCTGTGAGGACAAAGACTCCTTCAGCCTGCCCTGGAGGGATGGACTTCCTGGCCCTGCTGGGAGGATCCGCTGTGGGCAGGACAGCTGGCTGCGGGCTGAGAACCCAGGCCAGCTCTCCTGGCCACCAGAGGAGGCGGGAGTGAGCTAGCTGGCTGGGCTCTAAGTACACACTGCGAGGCAGGGACACCGGTGACAAAGTCACAGAGCTGGTGCAAGGCTCTACATCTGGCAGGAAGCTGATGGTACCTGAGTCCACGGTTACACGATGGACTTGACCAAGGGAGCTGTCACTACTACTGGGGCCTGGGGCTCACCCGGGTGGTAGATTCTGATCTGATGGGTCTGTAGTGTGGCCCGGATAGCAGGAATTTTAAAAACTCTCCAAGGAGTGAGGTGTTGGCGACTCCAACAAGCAGCAAAGCTCCTGAACCACTGTGTTGGCCCCGGTCTCTCAGATCTGCTCACAGACAGTAACTATTAACAGGTCCGCCTTTATTAATAAATACCATCCAGATAGCCAAACCCTAAATGTTTAAATTAGCCACACCCCAAGGATGGAAATCTGACCAGTTTCTTTCAGTGATACCCTAGATTCCGGAAACATTTCTGTCCCTCTCACTGCCTCCATGCATGGAAAAAAAAAAATGCAGCGCTGACTGGTTTTAAACACATTCTCATCACCTGGAAGCCCCTGGCTTTCTCTCCAGTCACTCTTCTTAGCTCTTAAGGCACTGTCACTATCACCCGCTGACCCCCGCCCCCAACCATGACAAGGGATCGAGAGCTGTGGAAACAGTGTCCACCTCGAGCTACAGAGCTGAAAGGTCCTTAAGCACCCTCCAGTCTGAAGCTCTGAAATCACCCAGACTCCTGAGTGTTGGAACCAGACCGGAATTGAATCTTTCCAATTTCCCACTCCTTCATGCTCTCATCTTCTTTAAAAAAAAAAAAAAAATTGTTTAGGGCATCTGGGTGGCTCAGTGGGTTGAGCCTCTGCCTTTGGCTCAGGTCCTGATCTCAGGGTCCTGGGATCGAGTCCCGTGTCGGGCTCTCTGCTCAGTGGAGAGCTTGCTTCCACCTCTTTCTCTCTTTCTCTCTCTCTCTGCCTGCCTCTCTGCCTACTCATGATCTCTGTCAAATAAATATTAAAAAAAAAAAACCTGTTTATCATCTTTTCTTATCTGATTAATCCCCAAGGCAACCTCACTCCCTAGGAAGGTGAGAGAGAGATAAGGGAAGCCTCAGAGCTGTTTCTGTCCCAAGGTCAGAACACGGACAGCTGTTGGGGCCAGTCCCCGAACCCAGTGGAACCCTCCAACGAGTCATATCCAAGCCAGGTCATTGGGAAGACGCTGAGATCTCAGGGGGCAGCCTCCGTGGAAGGTTTCGGGAGGGAAGACTACTGGGTCCAGGACAGTCTGGATCCAGAAAAGTCAAACAGTGTGGCCACGGATACACGGCAAAACTGGATCCTCCAACATCGGTCCAGGTTTTCCGGTTTGGCTGCCGTGCTGTGACCTTTCCTGGAGGCCGGGTTGACACTGCCAGACCCTTCCACCTGGGTGGGTGCCTAACTGACGCCTGACTCCAGGGCCTCCTGGGTCCCACGTGTCTGGAAGACTCTGCCTTTCTTTCCCCCAAGGCCTGAAAAGCCAACCGTCTGGCAGGTTACAGTCAGAAACGACTTCTAGAAAGAGAGAAGAAAGTGGGGCTGCGGCAGCCTTAGCCTCCCACAGTGCTCTACCACAGGCGCACAGGTCTGCACTGATTGCTTACCACAGACCTGGACAGACCGTTTTATTAATATTAATAAGTAACCAGGAACAAAGGGCCCCTTTATTTTTAGCTTTCTCTAATTGCGTAGTAATTACTCATCTACAAAACAAATGAGCCCCGGCTCGCGGTTGCCATAGTACCGGGAGCCCAGCCTCCCTGAAGGCCGATTGGCCGAGGGTCCTGCTGCTCCCGCCTCCTGCCCCGCCCCTCCACGACCATTGGTCCAAAGCAAAGCCCCAGCAACTGGGCGGCCAATCCGCTCCCAGCCCCGGGGCTACGCTGGGTTTCCCAGCGACCTTCCAGACTCAGTCCTCACTGCTCACAGGAAGGGATGTTGACTCATCCCTTAGGGGAACGGGAGAGGGTCTGTCTTGCCCAGAGAGGCCCTCCCTTGCTCCATCTTCTAGTTTCTTTCGGGCAGTGGCTAACTTCCTTCAGTCCCGTACTAGTTAAAGGCTCCTGTCAACTAATAATAACCTTCAGGCTGGCTCCCTTACCGGACCACGCCTCCTCTGGGTCTCCTTTGTCTGCCTTTGGTCTGAAAAGGATTCAGGGACTGAAAGCCAGATCAGAAATGTCAGCCAAAGCCAGACAGCACCATGACCTTAAGTTTGCAACAGCAGAAGCAGGTGCAAAATGTGCACATAATGCTTCCTGAGGCCTCTTGTAAATGGTTTTTGGCTTCTCTCTTCCCCGGAGGATACGAGAATTAAGTTGATGGGCTGCTATGGTTTGCCCTTGAGTACGTGTTAAAAATGCAGACCTCTGCTCACAGATCGGAAGGGCTGGCACCACAGAGCTTCCGCTGACATGGCTGAGAGCACAGATGCAATGAGACAGACCCAGGTTCTGGTCTTGTCTCTACTACCTCTGACAAGCTATCTAAGCCACAGTTTTAAGATTTTAAAAAATGGGAACGGGAATGATAGTGCACTCTTCATAGGATTAGGAGAATTAGATGGGGTAAGGCAGGTGGGCTGAGCACAGCCCTTGGCTCACTCATAATGCAGAAGTTATTACAAACATATTACTTTTATCATCATCATGTATTAAAATTGGCTGGGAAGTGTCTCTAGCATTCTATCAACCACTTGCAAGCTATCTTTCCCTTCCGGGACCTTGCAGGTGGGTGTGAATGTTGAGATAATGGCCAGAACCCTCCTATTCATGCCACAGACTGATTTCACCGTGGCTCCCCCATCCTGACAGATCTAATTCCAAAAGCCAATCACAGCTGTTCAAAAGCATTATTTGCCCACCTCCTGTTCTGCAGGATTCTGAGCTGGCAAGGGGAGACCTTTTTATTAATATTTATAATAAGCATCCAGGAACAAAGGGCCCCTTTATTTTCTGCTTTCTCCGATTGCAAAATAATTAGTTATCTACACTAAGAATGAGGCTGACTTTGCCTCCTGGAGTTTGGATGGTTTATATTGTTGGAGAAGGCGGGCACCACTCGGAGATATATGCAAAACATGTTCCATAGAGTCAGAACCCTGCCTTTCATCCAGGAGACCTCACCAGTCACAAAGGAGACCGAGGACAGGGTGTTATGTTGAGGAGGGGCACCTGGGTAGGGTTAATCAGGTGTGGCTTCCTGGCAGTCTGAGCCAATTTGAGTGGAGGGAGCAAAGACAAGGACAGAGAGAGGTAGACTGGCAGTGGCTGCCATGAGGGCCCAGGAGTGGGGACCAACAACCCCAGGTAGGGAATGAATAACAACTTGTTGGCAAAAGGAAGGAGAGTCACAGAAAATGAAGGTGGAGCCCTGTGAGGGAACGCCCTCTCGTGTCAGCCCTGCTCCTTGTTCCAGGTCATGAAGCCAACCCCAGCCCCAGGACTTAGGGAGGTGTCCAGCTCTGTTCTGTGGGACTGTTGCCAGGCTGATCTTCCTTAGCTGGTTTCATCCTTACCAAGCTCCACTGCCGTGAGGCATATGAACCTTTCCCACCACCATGACCATAGGGATTGAGTTTTCAAGGTCCCCGAGAATCCAGCCTGCCTTGACCTCATCAAGCCTCTACCCCCACTGCCCACCAGACAGCCTCCCACTGTCGCCCCAGCACGGGATGCTCATCCCCTGCCAACCTTTCACCCAAGTCCTCTCACCTACAATGCCCTCTCATCTCCCACAGCAAATCCCGCAGGGCCCATCTGTGTCCAGTCTCCCGTCTGAGCCTCCCTGGCTGCTGCGTGCTCTCTGTGATCAGTGGCCGTGCATACTCATTGAAGACCAGCTCTTCTATCAGTTGTGTGCTGTGTCCTCCCTCAAAAGACTGGGAGCTTGTGGAAGGCAAGGACTATGCCCTGAAATTCTGTGCCCTGAAATTCCCCGACCCCAGCACAGTGCTGAGCCCAGAGTTCATCAGCTAATGGGTAAGAGCTAAAGGCGTGAAGCCACTCTTCCTAGGCAGTGACAGGCAAACATTTATGGCGCGTCTACTCTGCATACTCTGTCACTTGTCCTCCTGCTTTCAGTCCCATCTCCCTTGTCCACCCTGCTGTCAAGACTTGGCTAACATACAAATCTGAGGTCACTTCCCAGGTTCAGGCCTCTCTCAGGCTCCTAGCTGCCTGCGTGAAAGCAGCAGCTTCACCTGCGACCGCCCCCTACCCTGGGCCCCCTCTCCTGCCCCCAGTGCATTTTACTCTCTCGCTGCTGCAAACTGTTTGCAGGGCTTCAGAGTCACTCCTCTGTTTTGGGTTCTGGGGGCTTTGCACATGCCTTTCCCTCTGGTTCTTGGGGAACTCCTATTTGTCCTTGAAAAGTGGAGTCACTCCCCTGTGAAACCTTCCCTGACTTTCCAGACAAAGCCAACTACATCCACCTCTGTGCCCTTCTGTGACTGGATGTTTGCTATCATATCAGAAGTACCCGTTAGCCTCCATGCTAGGCTGGGAGACACTTGAGGGCAGGGACTGTGCTCTGGATTCATCTAGGAGCTTCATCTAGGAGCTGTGGTAGGCTTCGTGCTTGCCCACCCAGCAGCATTCTCCCTTCCCCTCTTTTATCTGCACCCAGACTATCCTTTGGAAATCCATCCTTCTCCTGCTAGTCGGCTCAGAGAGGGCTGAGCCTTAGCCAAGCAGCACAAAGTTCGGGACTTCTGCTAGAATTCAGGACCATCTGATGACCCCCTCTTCCTCTAGGCAGGTTGGCATGAAGCAGGAGACTGTTGTGACCATTTTGCTACTGTAGGAAAGCCAACATCAAGACAATATGGAAGCAAAGAGGAGGACAAAGCCAAGGGAACCGCAGAGAAAGAGCCCAGTAGTCTGATACATGAAACCGGCTCTTCCACAGAGCTCCCGGGATGTTGGCCAGTAAGTCCCCCATGACATTCAACCATGCTGAGTTGGGTTTTCTGATCCAGCCCAAAGCACCCTGACTCAAGCCTAGCACAGTGCCTGCCACAAGTACTAATTAACTACTGTTGTTATCCACTTACTACATATCTGCTGAACTAAATTCCGTGGTAGATGCGCCCTGGGCCCAGTTCTGAAATCTACATCTGAGAGACGGGCCGTGAGATCTAGGGGCCTGAGTCCTTGGCTGACACAGCGTGGGCCCTCAGGCTCCTGGGCTCTTCCAGCACACCCCACATGTCGGGGGCATCTGGGTAGCAGGTGACCTCTTCACGAACAAACACGGTTTCTCTGCAGAGCTATTAAAGGAGGCCAGAGACCTGGGTTCAAGGTCAGGGTTCTTCATCCTTGACCAAAGCCTTGCTCCCTGCGTAACCAGCTGGGAGACTTTGGGTAAGTCATGCAACCATTCTGCAGGTCTGCTTTCTCTTCAAAACCAAACACCAGGCCAAAAACCTCTGCCTTCCTGCCTGTCTCCTGGGCTAGCTGGGGTCAGAGACGTGGTCAGCTCACCTCTGCAGAAACGTAAGGGGTCACGACACACCGAGGCCCATGCTCCTTTGGTGACTCTCACCACCACGTGGGTTCACTAGCTTTTGGGGCTCCCCGCAACCCCAAGTGGCCCGACCCAGGCCAGGGTGCCAGGAGGGGCTCCCTGTGCTCTTATGGGGTGGGGTGTCCAAGGACAGCACCACACTTTCCACCTTCCTCTAGATGGCAGGGCCTGGGATCCTGAGCCAGCGTGAGAGGGCCAAGCTCAGCAGGAGGTGGTGTCTCCTCCAAAAAGAATCCCATGGATTTAAAAGACCCTTAACATCCCCCCACTCCGTTCACTTTAGGATTAACTTCTACTGAGGTTTGGGCTTCAAGGCCAGTCGCTAATTGCACTAGAGCTGATTTATCAAGTGCACTGTGTTTCTATTACAAAATTATTGATCCCAGCCAATGTATTTTATCCTCAACAGGGTTGGTCCAAAAGCCCTTGGAAAATGAACGAAGCAGAGGTCAGGCACGGGCAGCTCCACACATTATTATAAATTCACTGGGTCTACTGAAATCCAAGGCAGGTTTCTTGGTGGCAAAAGACCCAGCCCTCTCAGAAATGAAGATCAGAGTGACAAACTGAGAAACGAGCTGCCCAACCCCAGGACACGAGGCGGCGGACCAAGAGGCAAGCCTGGCCGGCTGCGGCAGCTGCTTGTAAGGGGTCAGGAATCTGCCCTCCCTCTGGGCTGCTGTGCTGGCTCTCTGCCGCAGCCACAGATGGGGGCTCTTTCCCAGCGAGATGTGTCCCCATGACCCTACCCCCAGTTGGGCTGTCCTGGGGCCGCCATCCCCCGAGAACGCTTGCTGCCAGCACAAAGAGGAGACGATTGCCCTACAGCTCCCCTTCCTGCACACCGGAGCCTGCTGACGGAGATGCAGAAAAGCCAGCTTCAGAAAGGGAGGCAACCCGTGGATCCATTTTCCTTTTTACGCAAAGCTGGCAGTGTGAGAAGCAATGCGTCATGGGAAATAGGGATTCTCTGCAGGAGGGATCCGGATTCTCAGACCACTGGAGGCAAGACATGTTGTCTGCCTTTATATTCCTCGGCACCTGGCACAGAGCAGACCTTCAACGCCTGCTTGTTGAAAACAACATCCAGGAACCCTAAACCGTATGCCACAAAGGATGCTAATAATTCCCGGATCCCTCGGGCAGCTGGAGGAGTGTGGGCGGGACACTGTTGTTCATGTCCCTCGGACCCCAGCACCTGTAAGGTGAAGGGTGTCACGGGGAACATGGAAAACACCAAGAGGGGAGGCGTGGGATGGGCAGGCCTGCTTCGTGCACACCTGCACCCACCCCCCTTTATGGTTCAAGTTCAACTGTTTCCTTTCTCTCCTGAGTTGAATTTTACTTTTGTTCGTTGTACCTACTGGAACCGAAATGGTTAGGATGTTTAGTCCCAGCGTAGCAAAGCCATTCTCTGAGCAGAGCCAGACCCCGGATTTAGGCCAATAAGGGGGATTTTCGCTCTCTCTGCCTTCTGTCCCACGGTCCTTCCTGCTCAGCAGCCTGCGTCAGTAGGCAGCTCTGGCAGCCCCGGAAGCCTTACTGCTTCCAGCCGTTTCCCTCTGCCTCCTCCCACCCGCCTCTGCAGGACGGCTCTTCCCAGATTTCCCTTCCTGGGCTTTGGGAGCCTCCTTCTGTCCAGTGGCTGACTGGCCTGCTCACTTGCAATCCTTGTTCATGCGGATGCAGCCACTGACCTCTCGCCACCATTCCACTGTCACCTCACACTCTTCTGGGAATGCCACGGACGGCTGTGACGTCCTGGGCTTCAGTCTCCCCCAACAGATAACTTATCCCCTGAAGGCTCAGGTCCCATGGTGTCCTCCGGTGGCTTTAGGTCAGAGCCACCAATTAGCCTGACTAAAGAGCAGGTCCCAGGCAGCAACTACTATTTCACCAATTTGTAAAGACTGGAGCCATCTCCAAAAGCTTGGAGAGACCTCTGGTACTCTGGTATGGCTTGTCCCCACAAATGTAGGGGAGATGGCGTGTCCAGGGACATGGACTGCCCACGCCCCTGAGCCGAGGGCAGAGCTGCGGGACTGGGGAATCTTCCTGGCGAGGTGGGGGGAAACTTCAGCCTTCTCTCCAAATGTCGCGGGTTCCCCTTCCCTCTTGCCTCCCCCCACAAAGAGCTGTGCTAATAACCTCCACACTAGGAAGGTTGCCACTCTGACGCCACTTGCCCCCCTCCCACCCCCACCCCCACCCCCACCCTTGGAGGGCACACATAAAGGCTTCTCCTTCATCTTCACCAACTATAAGAACCGACGCTAACCTTCGCCAGGACCCAACGCATTCCCCGTCTGCAGACCCAGGATCGTAAGATTGGAATCCTGTTCCCTACCACGTCTCACTTCCTCTCCGCCCTGGGGACCAGACCATGCAGACAAGACCGCCATGCAGACCTGTTCCCCCCAACAGGCCGGACGTGAGCTGGCAAAGGACCCAAGGCATTGAGGGCCTTGCCGGTGGGCCTTGACAAAGAAGAGAAGACCTGCTCTGGTCAAGAGCCCTACGAGGAAGATGAGAACAAGGATGAACGGTCAGACTCCTTCCGATCCCAGTTCTGTTCACAGACAGGGGCGCCAGCGAGTTCAGTGAGGAAGGCTAGAGCTGGGGGTGGTGGCCCAGTGCTAGACTGGGGGAGCAGGGAGCGTGAGGGGAGGTGGTGGTGGCTGATGGCGAGAACATGGATCCAAGCCCTTTGGCAACATTGAAAATATGGAGCCCCCTGTCTTCCTGGTCCCCCGCGCTGTCCTGCCGGCAGCTGTGCTGGGCCGGGCTGTCAGAGACCCTGTAATATCAACTCAACAATGCATGTTCTAGGGCTACGGCTAATACCAGGACATCTACTACAGTGCATGCATTTAGTTCAGTCCCACAGAGACATACACTCTAAGAACAGGCAGGGGAGGTGTGAAATGTTTTACTGGACAACAGGTGTTTTGGATTCGTGACTAATAAAAAAAAAAATCGAAAACGAAAGTGTACAAAAAAAAGACATTTCTCGAGAGTTGGATATGAGTTTGTTTCTTGAACTGTTTTCATCTGAACAAGCAAAAACATGCAAACCAGCTGGTACTAACAGGAAGCTGGACACTGAGAGAGGATTAATAGGTGTGGACAAACCTTCCCGCTGAGCGTGCTCAGAAGAGTGTTTGAGAGGAGGTGTGCAGATCCTAGTGTAAGAGAGGCGGGAAAGTATGCCTCAGAGACACTCTCTCACCGCAGCCCCAACCAAGCAAGAGAAAAGACAACAGAAACATGACTCTCGCACTCACCACCACCGTCAGGAGCTCATGTTACTAGACTGGAATAAAGCTGGCAAGTATAAAGTACAGTAAGGGGTCCTGGCTGGGGCCGGAGACGGGCTGGGGGGGGGCGGGCAGGGGGCTCAGAAGCTCTTCGACTGATACACAGACCCACCCCGTGATGTCACCCGGAAATAAAACAGCCTGAGCATCCGAACCACTCCCCTCACCTGTGTGTGTGTGTGTGTGTGTGTGTGTGTGTCTGGGGTCGCTGACCAAACTGGACTTAGGTTTGGGTGGGACAGGATGAGGCCATCAGAACTGAATGAGTACGATCAAAATAAACAAACGAACTCTCGACTGAGCACAAGAAAAGATGACGTTTCAGACTACCGGTGAAGGTAAAAGAAAAGTGACCACTGATAGTGAAGTCATCTAGGAGTCGGCAGGGACCTCGCCTGGCGGGGGGTCTCCTGAGCCCTGCTCACCTCAGGTCCTGCGTGAATTAGGAAAAGGCGGGCAGGCTGGCCTCGAGGAGTCGGCTGAGGTGGGTGCAGAGCTCAAGGCCCCCCCTGGACCTCCTACCCTGACACCATAGCCCTGACAGATACGAGTTGCCAACCTGAGCGAAATCCGAGTTGCTCCCCCCTCCCCACGGCCCTCAGCAGGTGCTTCTATCTCAGGAAGCTCCCCTGGTACATCAAAATATGGAAGGAGAAAAAAAAAAAACCCAAAACTGTGGAGCTGGACAAAAACAAAAGGCCCTCCTTTCACAGGATGCCTGATCCCTAGACCAAGCCTGACAGCCATGCCCTGGGGAGTGGAGGCCACACTTCCTGCAGTTTGGAGTCCCCTGCCAGGTTCGGGGGAGTACCAAGCTCAAGATCGGTACTCCACAGACTCCCTGTACCAGCTTCTTCCTATAAGACGAAGTGCCTGGGCTTGTGATGCCCTCCAACAGCCGAAGCTGCTTGCTTGGGGGGCAGAAGGAACACCCCTGTCCCCCGGGAAGGAGCTGGCACGGGAGGAGGGTGTGCAGGGTTGCAGGGGAAGGGAGAACTGGGCAGTCAGCCTTCAGCGATCACCTGCTGGCCCGGCTGATGCACAAACTCAAACCAGTCTGTGCCGTCCCTCTCACGCGTCCGCCAAAATGCCATGGAGGGGCCACCACAACAGGTAAATAACTGGCCGTCTCCCCAGGCTCGGAGTCCAGATTATGTTCTAGAGGGAGAGAGGGGGACGGTCCTTACAGGCCAAAATACGCTAAAAGAAAGACAGGCAGAGATCTTCTTTCCCCAACCTTGTAACCCTGCTCCAGGTCCAAAGACTGGGATGGGGATGAGGGGCTGAGCTACACTGTCTATACAGAGGCAGGTGTCTTTCCAGCCCAGGCGGTGTTCTGACGTTGGCAGGCACCGTCTAGTTGTCGCCCTGGGGCTCACCCCAAGCCCCTGACCCCCAGGCAGTACTGCCGGGTGCCCTGTGGCCTCCTGGCCAAGCCTGCACCCTTGGGGCCAGGCACCTCGGAGTTGAGGATTTACTTCTTGCACTAACCTAGGCTGGTGTGGGGCAGGTGGTCTGGGAGCACGCTCCTGAATAGAATTCACTAACAGTGCAGCAATGAGCATGGCTGACCTCGAATGGCCCCTGGGAGACTTGGCTCCCGATGGAAATGGCTACAAATAAAACACCACTGATCCTGGAAAAAAAAGTGTGGTTGGAGATGGCTCTGGAGTTTGGGGTTAGGAGTTGGGGAGAAATGGGTGGGACTCCCGCCTGGCTCTGGGGGGGTCCGTGAGAGGGTGGGGGTGGCGGAGGGGGGGGCACGGGCCACAGGGAGACCGCTCTCAGACTTGCGAAGAACCCCATGCTGCCCTTTAAACTTGCCATGAAGTCAAGGAGAATGGGGGTGGGGAGAGAGGCAGGGTTAATTTCGGGTTAAAGTTTAGTTTCATAATCCAAGTTATAATAAGAAAGAAACTGAACGGAGAAAACAACCAACAACACTCAAAAATCTCGAGTTTTCTTTTTGTTGTCCCCCCCCACCAGGCACAGGTAGGACAGAGGCTTGTTTGTAACGATACCAAAAAGCACTCAAGTTAAAAAAACCAAACAGAACAGGGGGACACCAGGCAGCGGCGCGCCTGCCCCCAGGGCAGGGGCACCAGGGGACACTGGCCAGCGGGCAGGTGGGGGCCGCTGGAGGCTGAGCGGGTGCCCAGCTCTCTGGCTAATTGGCCTTCAGCAGCCCCCAGAGAGCTCCTGGCCCCTCCAAACAAATCCCCAGTGGGTGATTCCGGGGAGTGGCTCCTTTGTAGCTCGAGGCAGTGCCAGTTTGCATGGAACGGATTTTTACTGATGTTTCTAAAGGGCCTCACTGTGCCAGTCTCTTACCACTGAGGGTTTGGGTTTTGGCATTTACCCTCTGGGCTTTGAATGCCCCATTTCCTGGTACCCCACCAGCGCCTCCCTTCCCCCACCCTCCTCACCGCCCTATCCCTAACTGCTCCCTGGGGTGCTCTGCTGCCCTGTCCCCGGGGCATGGTGGGGAGAGTCTTGGAGGAGCAGGGGCCCCTCTGCCGCTGGGGCGCGGATTCCAGGCGGCCTCCCGGGGAGCCCGGCACACGACGGCAGCCCAGCTTGCTTAGAAAGGCGGGGAGCATCTGGGGGAGAGGGACAGAGGCGCCCTGGGGCCCGCGTCGTGGACATACCAGCTCCAGCCGGACCCACAGGGCTGCTGGGAAAACGCTCCCACCTCACTTGAAGGGCTCTAGACCTCCTAAGAGGCTGGGTTTAGAGACCAAAGGACCAGGGCAGTTTTGTGGGAGAGGAAAAACCCCAGTTCCCTTGGCAGGTGGAGTCCAGGAACTCTCCGGTCTCTGCTCTGAGGAGAGCCTGGGAGGCAACAGGGGCTTCAAGAAATCACTCCCTTTCACAGAGGTCAGGACTGGCCCTACTTCTGGCCTCCGGGGACCAGGGTCTGAGCTGAATCAGCAAGGCCACCTGCCAGGTGCAGCAGGGGCCTGGAGGCCAGAAGCCTCCCTTGCACAACCCAGATCTCTGGCTAGGTCAGAGGCCCAACGAAGGGAGCCTCATGAAGCAGTGAAAGCCAACGAGGGAAATGCCGCGGGTGCCCTGAAGCCGGCTGTGGGGTGAGGGGGCCGTCCAAAGTCAAAACCAAGGTCACTGCTCTGTTTTCGAGGAGAGAGTAAGACTCTACCTTTGGTTTGCAGTCCTGCGACTGATCCGCACTGGGAGCTGCCCTGGGGTGGCAAGGGCCTCGCCCGCGCCCCCCTGTCCCCACCCTCTGGGCTGTGGTGACAGTAGTGGACAGACGCAGCCACACAGATCCAACAGGGCCTTTACCTTCCCCTGCACACTGGGGCATGCCTGGGAGCGCCTGCCCCGCACACCTCCCTACCTGATCCTCTTGCAGCCGCCACCGCCGCCGCCGCCACTGGTCCGTAAGCCGCTGCTGGGAAGCCTGGCAGGGAGAGAGGAGCTAGAGTGAGGGTCAGAACCTGGAAGGGGCCCCCCGGCACAGCCCGGGCTCACAGGCTGTTTTCCACCCCCTCCTCCAAAGGCTAGGAGCCAGAAGGGATCTCCTCAGGGCAGCCTTTAGGAGGGACCCAGGTCAGCAGCTCTCAGACTTCTGGAAGGCATAGCCCCTTCAGGTGTGTTTGATTCCTACACAAAGGTCACCACAGAAACTACTTCTAGAAGGCACACTGAAATAATCTAAGAGGATGAGGAGGATCCTCTCTTGGGAGCAGGGCAGGGTCCCTGCTGTCCTTGTCATGATGGAGGGGGTCCCCCAGGGTGTGTCCATGGCAGCGCCAAGCATGGCCCAGGAACCACCCCCCACCCCGGCCCGGACCAGGTGGCCCTGAGCCTCTTGGGCAGCACAGGCACCTGGGCCAGGAGGTGGCTGAACTCCAGCTGCTCTCCTGAGGCTCTGCTGGTCCGGACTCTGGAAAGCCTGTACTAGCATTATCTCAGCCCCAGGCCGGAAGGTGAGGTGTGCTGGGAGGCCCTGCTGCCTGCCCGAGTACACGGGAAGGCAGCTGGGGGAGGGAGTGGGTTAGCCACAGGACCAATGTGGAGTGAGCCCTGTGGCTTTTGTCTCTCCATTTCAACCTCCTGAGGCACATGATGGGGATTTCAATCGGTCTCTTGTCTGAGTTCCACCTCCTGATCAAGCTGGCAGTGAAGGGTGTCCTAGGGGTCTCCCTCAAGTGTCTGCCTAGCTAAGAACACCCGGAGCAGCAAGGCTGTCCCAGAAATGGGACTGAAGGTTGGAAGGGAGAAAGTGACCCAGCGTGGCTGCAGAATGTCCAGGGGAAGGAAGAGGAGGGCTAGTCCTCTCCCGTGGGCTTCTCTTGGCCACCAGCATCACACATGCACAGTCACACGTGGGGACGCACACAGACACACTCACGCGCACACGGAGCAATCGCCATCTGCCATCCAGGCAGACTTTTCGAGGCCTGATTTCAAGCCCCACTTCCAAAGGCTGTGGTTTTACACGATGGGCCAGAAGCCAGCAGCGAACAACGGGCAGCCAAGACAGCTGCTGGGCTTCAGCCTTTGGGCCTTCCAAATACGGACCTGCTACAGGACACAGTGGGGGAGCACATGCACCATGGGGGGCAGGGAGCAGGGGTGGGAGTAGGGACAAAAGGACAGAAAGAGAGCCATCCCCCAAACACAGCAGAAACTAGAAGCCCACTAAACTCTAAGACTATTATCCTAGCTACACGGAACTACTGGGGAGGAAAAAAAGTTCAAAAGGGAACAGCTACTCTAAAAAGGTCAGGCTAAGCTACTTAAAATGTCAATGAAAAAAGACATACTTGCATTTAAATATGGTAATAGGGCTGTTGAAGGGGGGAAAAAGAGAGATCCAGGTGAAATAAGGGTACAAGGTCATCCCTGGTTGCTGGAACGGGTCTCCCAGCTCCCATGAAGGCCCCACACGTGCCAGGAGGCCACTCCCTCCCCCATGGGGGCTACCACGGCCCCCTGCCACCTGAGACCCACGAAGGCACTCCCCCACCAAGTCCTTTCCCCTTTCTTTCAAGCAGGGTCTAGGTTTCTGGAAACGTGGGTGATAGAAGAAAGTGCTGAAGGAAAATAAGGAAGAACTGGAGTTATTTCTCCCTGTCCCAACCTCCGCACACTAGGCAACCCCCCTCCCCCGCTGCAGGCACACGCAGCAGCGCTCAGGGGACCCCGAAGGAGAAGGAAGTGGGCTGGGAGAGAAGGAAGGTCAACTTATTCTTTTGCACTCCTCACCGGTTTCCTTGGAAGCCTGAAAAGATGTCCACGGCCGGGGGTGGGCGGGGGGGGGGGGGGGGGGGGGGGGGCAGAACCAGAGGGAGGCGAGTTTAGTCAATAAAAGACATTTAACAAAAGGGCTATTTTCTGGAGTCAAGCGCATTTTTGACCAGAAAAAAAAAAGAGTCTGAGAGAAAGAGGAAAAAAAAAAAAAAAAAAAAAAA